>NC_140184.1:23868922-23966922 GCF_963971535.1 Notolepis coatsorum
TTTTCAGCAGCCCCAGCACACTGATGCGTTTATGTGGTGTATTTAAACCACCTGTGTTCCAGATTAGTGTGTTCAAATTAGCCATAGTCATATTTGTATGTATGCCAACATACCAAAGCAGCCAAGCAAGGATCGAGAAATGCAGGTCCCGAGAGGTCCAGTCCAGCTGTAATATACCCTTGATACTGGAAGAAGAACAAATACACAGCACCAATAGAGGTAACGACACAGTAAAACAGTCAAACATGAAACATAAAAACCTGTAACAACAAAACCAACCCTCCCCTCCCTCACTCTACATCTATATTCTACCCTGTTAACGTTATAGGTTAAACTTTATTATTAGTTTAAAACCGTACTTAGCCCTAACCTAGTTCCTATCCCCCTAACCCCAATGACCAACCCGCTAAAGTTAGTCAAACTCACATTCATTTCTATTGGGATCATAGATTCATGTAGACGCCCCTCCCCCACTCCCCCCATAATGTGAGTTGAACACCCCCACTAGTCTTAAAATAACAAAAACAGTAAAGTGAACCGAACGTTTCTACAGCACATGAAGTATAGACAAAAAAATTGATATATATAGAGCACAGAAGTGCTCCACATATATATACACTATAAGACATAATCAAACTACTCATTTATTAATATGGTAATTCGTTACGTGTTGCATGTCGACAGCGGAGCACTGTCGAGACGCTGCCTAGCAAAGCAATAATTGTTATCCACCCAAGGGCCATCCACTATTACCTAACCTAAAACATGTTAAGGGCTCTACATGCTACAGCAACTGCAACGCAACTGCAAAACAACATCAGCGCGACTTCAACGCAACATGGTTGCAGATGTTGCAGAGGGTGTTGTAGACTTTGTTGCAAGGATGTTGCGTACCTTTCACCCAAAATCGAATCTGAACAACCGTTGCGTTGATGTTGCATAGCAGTCATAGAATAATATTGGTCCAGCAGGCAGGAATACTATCCTCGAGTTAATGTAATTTATACAAATGGAAGTATTGATTTCGCCGTAACGAATCATTAAAAAAATATACCATTAACTGGAACATGTTAGTTTCTTACACATATGTTGGATTATGTAATTGGTTTGTCATGACAAACCAATAAAAAATCGTGAAATTAACCGGTGGTTATCCTATAGCCCTAGTATGTACATTTCAACAAAGTGGAGCCGCAGGGGACTTCCATAGCATACGCCTTCAAATCCTCTTACCTTGACGATTAAAGTTATTCCCATGGCTGGTGTTGATATTTTACGATGCCAGCTTGTGAGAATTCGTTGTAGCCAGCCAGCTAGCATTGATGCTATTCAATGCTATCATACCCAACTAACGTTAATGCCATTCAGAATTTATTAACCTAGCTACAACAACACAGTAACGTTAACACATTGGCGACCACGGTTTGCAGTGTAATATGGTTCTGGACGACCAGGGTTTGTCAACAAACCGATGTACTTTCTAACAGCTATATATATACTTTATAGTATTGCTATCTGTCCAATCTCATTGTCACTTGAGTGCATAAACCGTGCCTTCATAATGGCTTAAAGAAAATAAAAATCCATCGGTTGGTTGTCATTTTATAGCGTCGTGAATATAAGCTTTATTGCAGTTTTCGTCTCGTCTTTTTTCTGGGAAGCTAGATATGAGGCTAAAGGCTAGTCACGTTATATCAAACGCCATTTCTGTTGTATATATACGAATGAAATAAAACAAACTGCTTAGCATCCGGACTATTACAGAGCATCTATGGATGAAATGGGGGCGGCGGGGGACGCCGATCAGTATTATTGATTAGCAATACAGTGTGCGTTCAAGTAGCCATATTCACTGATCGATCGCTTGCGTGTTACAACAATGTCCAATCCGGCTGTAATTTGGGTGAATAGTATCCTACCGTCAGCCCATGTGATCGCCGGCAGCATTTTGTCATTATTCATCGGCATCTGGTAGATCGATATGTCCATTGGTTGATCATAAATCCCATTATTCCAGGCTGAAATCTGCGTTCCGTAACGTGATCAAAGATGGAGGATGTTCGGCTGGGATCCAGGCTCATATGAAATGCCCCAGACAGTAAAAAAAATAATTTTCCCATTCGGCCTCAATGATACTGCAGTGGAGCGATGGCGCCCCTAAGAGGATCTGGCCGGTATTGCATATCGCCGATTTAAATCTGGCGGGTAAATCTGCAGAGTCGATCCGGGATCTTGATCCGTTTATTAATATGGAATAAAACAATAACAACTTGCCACGAGTTAACTCGTGGCTCTGGTCCTCAACGGGTGGAATCGAAACACGAGTTAACTCGTGGCTGGTCCTTAAAGTGTTAATATAATTACATGCATCATTGTTTACAATGAACGGTGGGGCTAATCTGGACTGGACACGGACAAGTTAAACAGCAATCAATTAATTTAATATAACAGGTAGTTCGAGCTGCATTTCCGGACACACAAGCAGAAGGCAAAGCATAATTTTTACTTCAGGTCGGGGGGTTTCAAAATAAAAGAGCGACATCTAAAGCACCGGAAATACGTTTATTTTGTACATTATCTAACGTTAACACGGACCTAAATTCGTTTTAGCTTAGCTTAATGCTACTTAGCTTAGCATTGCCACAATGAAAGTCCCATAGCGTCGCCAATTTTGCTTAGCCTGACTGTAGACATATTCGACAACCATGTTGTTAGCAAACATCCTCGGTAGCTTCTGGGTCCCCCTGTGCCTCTTTTAGGTAGTCCTCTGCCTCAGCTACCGACCCAAGCCTATTTCTCGCCCCTTATTTGGTTACAATAGATAGCCTGGCTGGAAATAGTAGCGTTGGTCGGTATCCCCTTTGCCATAGCTCCGCCATGGCCTCTCTGTATTCTCCATGTTGGGCCACGATCTCCGGAGGATAGTCTTTGTATATAACGATGGATTGGCCTTTGTAATTGGCCTCCCGGATGATTAGTTCCTTTAGTTGCAATCTATGGATCCGTATAATTATAGTTCTCAGCTTCTGTCCTTTTTGTGGTTTAGCCATATTAGCTCGATGGGCTTTGTCACATTCCGGAGGGCTAGCCAACAGTTCTTTACCCAGGATTTCTTGCAGCATATCTGGAACAAAGCGTGATGGATGGGTTCCTTCAGTGTCCTCTGGTATACCGACAATTATTATATTATTCCGTCTTTCACAAGACTGAACTTCGGTAAGCCTAGCTTGAATCTTGGCTAGATCGGCTAGCTTGGTAGCTAGGTTCTGCTCGAGGCGTTGAAAACGTTGGTCCTGCTGACTAGCCTCTTTCGTGAGTGAGATCATCTCTTTGGTATTGTGGAGCATTTCTACTTTCCCATCCAAGGGTGATTCATGCCCTGTCTGGGAATTCACACCAGTCCATACCTTACTGCATGGACATGCTGTCATCCAAGTGATATCACTAGGAAATACATAGAAAGATGCTATATGGACAGACTTTCTGCCAAGCCATGACCTCTTATTATCGATCCATCTCTCTCTCTCTCTCTCTCTCTCTCTCTCTCTCTCTCTCTCTCTCTCTCTCTCTCTCTCTCTCTCTCTCTCTCTCTCTCTCTCTCTCTCTCTCTCTGTCTCTCTCTCTCTCTCTCTCTCTCTCTCTCTCTCTCTCTCTCTCTCTCTCTCTCTCTCGCTCTTACCTCTCGCTCTAAGCAGCTCAGTGTCGGCATAAAGAGTGTTACAGGCAGATGACAAAGCTGCCTCTAATTGGTCAATTCAATCCACTCATCGTCTTCATTTCTCTGCCCGTGCTTGCTCTCTCTCTCCCTCTCTCTCTCTCTCTATCCCTCTCTCTCTATCTCTCTCGCTCCCTCTCTCCCTCTCCCTCTCTCTTCTCCTGGCTGTGGCTTATTCTCTTCTCTTCTCCTGACTGACGTGTACATCCTCCAATCCCTACAGGGCCATGTGAGGCGGGGGACCAATAGCATGTCAGGGAGGGCAGAGTTGGGAGCCGTTGGCCAACTCCAGGCAGAGATGCTCCATTTGGACCTCATCGACGGGGCTGACGGTTACCGCGGTGACACAGAATCCTCAAAGGCGTCTGCCACCGCACCCTCGCCAGTAACCAAGGACCCAGCAGCACCTGTAACCATGGATACTTACCGACCCAAGAGACCCACGACCCTTAACATCTTCCCGATGGTGCCACGCACTCAGGTGAGCCCTGATTGACCCCTAATCAACCCTGTCCTATCCTTTCCTCCATCCCTCATCCCTCCCTGACCCCTGGTGCCCTGTTCCCCTCTTCCTCATTAACCCCGGTTTGTGACATACGAGCAGTGTTTTCTTTGACGGAAGACAGAATGAACAGATGGTGGAATAGCATGGGATGTTATTATTAGGCGTGTACGGATATCCACACATGTTCTGGAGAATGTGTCTGTATGTGCTGTGCTACCTCTCTGTATTTCTCCCTGCACTCATATTCCACATGAAAATCATCTGTGTGTATGCCTATGGAAATCTAAGTGGAAAACCAACGGTGACATCGGCGCCGTTTGCGCCACAATTGTCCCTCTCTCTCTCTCTCTCACGGTGTGTTTGCCAGATGGAACAATGGCTGGAATTGTAAGCAGTAGAGGAGAGCCTGTTTTTCAGTGCCCATCTCCGCTTGTATGTGACGACGAACTCGTGACTGTGTGTCTGAGTGTGTGTGTGTGTGTGTGTGTGTGTGTGTGTGAGTGTGTGTGAGTGTGTGTGAGTGTATGTGTGTGTGTGTGTGTGTGTGTGTGTGTGTGTGTGTGTGTGTGTGTGTGTGTGTGTGTGTGTGTGTGTGTGTGCGTGTGTGTCTGAGTGTGTGTGTGTGTGTGCATCCCCCCTACTCTGTTTACCTCCATTCCCTATTTACAGCGCTCCTACTCAGGGTGCCTACATCCTCAGTATTAGCCCTTTCACTACCACACTACCAAAGGGTTAACCCTTTCACTGTGACAATACAGAAGGTTAACCCTTTCACTGCCACATGACAAAGGGTTAACCCTTTCACTACCACATTACAGAAGGTTTAACCTTTCACTACCACACTACAGACGGTTAACCGTCTGTAGTGTGGTAGTGAAAGGGTTAATAGATTGAGGTGGATGGATTACCTTGAGTGTTTTTTCTATTACTGGGCTTCATCCTTGATTTAATGGAGTATGTCTGTCCGTTCTCCTTCTGTCTTTTGTGGTTACATGGAACAAGAGTGGTCACCGTTGCTAAGGTGCTATGTCTAGGTTACTATATACAGTAGTACAGCGAGATGGGGAATAGCATTGGGCATACTGTACAAAGACAGGCACACAACAAACACAGACAAACACACACACACACACACACACACACACACACACACACACACACACACACACACACACACACACACACACACACACACACACACACACACACACACACACACACACACATGCTAACACAGTGTAGAGACTGTCAGGATGAACAACCAAGTAGTACTATATTTGGCTATGCTTTATTCCATTTTTGTATGAAAGGGGAGAAGGTTTGCTTGAGTGTTGTGTGTGTGTGTGTGTGTGTGTGTGTGTGTGTGTGTGTGTGTGTGTGTGTGTGTGTGTGTGTGTGTGTGTGTGTGTGTGTGTGTGTGTGTGTGTGTGTGTATGTGTGTGTGTGTGTGTGTGTATGTTTCAGGGAAAGAGAGCTGTCACGAGTTTGAAGTGTAAAGGAAATAATTGCTCTGCAACGCCAGGGGATGTGTTGCGCAATAGTAAAGACAACCTTAACCCTCCATGATACAGTTTGTAAACTATCCCTGTCAGCAAGTGATACGACTATTAAAAGAAACACTAACCATAATTAGTATCATCAAAAACTATGATTATGCCTATGCCATTTTATTTTGAAGCATAATAAAATCTCTACCTGACACAACTCTACATCTGTGAGAGTTTTGTGACTGTAGACTGCGGTGATGTGAAGATTATGACAGATGAGCTTTACATAACGGTCATTAGCAGCGAGACGCCCCAGAGCATTTAGTTACCGTAGATCACAGGGGGGCATTCTGCCCACTGGTCTTATCTCACTGATGTCCAGTGCATCCATTTGTATTAATATGCGTTTCATTTTCTTGTTATGCATTAAACTGTTAAAATGCATAGCCATAGATCCAAGTACACGCATGTCTGTCTGTTTCTGAAGTACACGGGTACATAGACACAACTTGACATGATGATGTCACACTCACACCACTCCCACTCATGACATAACAGAAAGACATCACTGCTTTATGGGAGCCTGTGTCAGCTATTACATTCAGAGTGATGACCTGGATATGAATAATAATAATAACTGTGCTGGGGCCAGCCATTCAGTACAGTCAACGCTGAATCTAAAGTGGTTCTACTGATCCTCAGTCAGTGTATTTAGAGTGTGCTAGGAGTAAAGACAGAGAGACTGTCTTTATTGACTCAGTGCATTGGTAAAACAGCAACATAAAAAACAAAACATTTGTCTGAATCATTGGGCGAAGGCAGCCACAGAGTGGTGCTGTGTGCAAGAATAACTTGGAGCTTTGTTGTTTGTTCACTGAGTCACTCACGGATTTCAAATGCCAACTAGGCCCCAGGCGATGGACTAGTGAACGTGACTTTTCAACACATCCTCTCACCAGGTGCTGCCCACAGCTTAATCATCCTGCACCATGCGTTGTCTCTTCACAGCTAAACCCCCTCTCTGCAGAAATATACACCATGTTCAGTTTGGACACAGCAGGCAGACAAAGAAAACGGACATCTCTCGGAATAGGATTCCCCCTATTTTACTGTCATCTGAGTCCTATCTAATCCCCAATCTGGCCACCTGTGAACTCACACTGCTGCTTTGGGGGGGTTAAGCCAACATGAAGGCAAACATGATTTTAACACCTCAACACACATAGAGGATACTACTTTACATTGTAAGGTGTGGAATTCATTGGGGCTGACCTTTCACACGAGCAGGTCAAAGACAGGTTTGACAGAATAGTGCCGTGGTGCACAACGGGAGGTTTACCTCCTGAATACGATCTCTTTGCAGGGCATCTCTCTCTCTCTCAGTGTGTATCAGTATCCTGTGTCTGGCCAACTGTCCGTTGAGTTGAGCTGCCAGCCTGCAGCTCTGTCACATTCACATACACTGTCATGAGAACACGCTATAGGACTTTAAGGCCGGCAGCGTGGCTAGTACATGAGTAGAGCTCCGGACTCATGATCGGAAGATCACCGGTTCGAGCCCCGGTCGAGGCCATTGTCGGAAAGTGGTGTTGTTGTCCAGCAGAGGGCACTCTGTCTCTGGACTAGTCAGTAACAATGCCCCCGTTAAAGTGATAGGGACACCGTATAGCTGCGACTGCCGTCCTTCAGATGAGACGCTAAACCGAGGTCCTGACTGAATCTCGTTGTTAAAGAACCCATGACGCCTATCACAAAGAGTAGGGGGTTCCCCCGGCGTTCCTGGCCAAATTCCCAATCAGGTCTCTGACATCAAGGCCACCTAATCATCCCTCCCCCTTAATTGACTGATATCAATACCTGTCTCCTGAGCCGTTCAGCCATTGTGTAGTGTGATGTGTGCCTGGTGCCAGTGTATGGCAGCCATTGAGCCTGCATAGCCCAAGGTTGGGTGCTACCAGTGGTGGTGAAGGAGGCAATTTCCACCCTACATTGTGGGGAGCGCTTTGAGTGTCTAGAAAAGCACTATATAAATGTAATGAATTATTATTATTATTATTATTTATTATTATTATTACTATTATTATTTATTATTATTATTATTATTATTATTATTATTATTATTATTATTATTATTATTATTATTATTATTATTATTATTATTATTATTATTATTATTATTATTATTATTATTATTATTATTATTATTATTATTATTATTATTATTATTATTATTATAATAATAATTATATAATTATTATAATTATTATAATTATTATTATTATTATTATTATTATTATTATTTTATTATTATTATTATTATTATTATTATTATTATTATTATTATTATTATTATTATTATTATTATTATTATTTATTATTATTAAGTCAAACAAACACACATGATCGCTCACATGAACACATGTGCACACAGGATGCTCACACAATTAAAATACTGATATGCACACAATAGCACACTTAGCAATAAACAACAAATAGCAATTCTGAGTCAACGCCTTGTATTGTATTTGTGGTGTATTTTCATACACCTTGCGCATGTTAAGACCATTACTATTCAGATCATATACACACACAAACATACTTATGAAAAGGTCATCATATACATGTAAGCAAGCCCGTAATCTGTGTGCTGCCACTCCCACCTGCTGCATCACTGATGTAGTTGCCATGGTGACAGACCATCTTTACCATCAATGGAAGTGAGTCAGCGAGGGGATACACACACACATATGTATGTGTGTATAGCTATTGCTTTTATGGTGTGTGTGTGTGTGTGTGTGTGTGTGTGTCTGTGGGGGTGTGTGTGTGTGTGTGTGGGGGGGGGGGGGTTATGTGGGTGTGTGTGTGTGTGTGCATGTGTGTGTGTGTGTGTGTATCTATCCATCTGTCTGTCTGTCTGTCTGTCTGGAGGAACATTCATAGTATTCCACCATAGACACCGTGGTTAGCAAACAACAGATGATGATGCCAACTGTGACCAATAGCTGTGGCAGGTCATGAGAACACTACGATGGAGTTGTCATTTATTTTATAACTATAATTATATTGCCTCGATTAATCAAAATCTGTATGAATATGATAAATATTGAGATAAACTCAATCAGATAAGCAAGATTTAGAGCCGGCAGGATATCCGTAACATAAACGCAGATACGGATAATTGGTGATATCGGACGATAATATCGGCTGACCAATATATAGGTCAGGTTCTAGTTATATAAGATATCACTCCATGAAGCTAGAGGCATGGAACACTATAAGTACATTTTTTGTAGGAAGACTATGAGGGGACAGAGAAAGAAAGAGAGGCTTATGTAGTCCAAGAAAACAGTATTTGAGTACGTAGCAGTGCCAACGCAAGCACTATACACACAGAGATCAACTCACCGGTGTGGCTGGGTAGTGTAGAGGTCTAAGCGCTTGCCTACCATCGCAGAGACCCGGGTTCCTCTTAGCCCCTTTCGGGACTGTGATGCACGCCAACATTGTTGGACGAGTGAATACACAGTCCCTTATACCAGGGGTTCCCAAAGTTTTCAGGCCGCGACCCCCAAAATAACGGTGTCAGAGAGCCGCGACCCCCACTATTATAGGGGTGGTAAAAAAAATATTTTTTGTAAAAAGAAAAGTATTATTCTTTTTTTTGTTTAATGTATGGTTGAAACATGCAAATGTTCAAATGCACACGCACTAATAAGCATTGGAGGCTTTTAACCAGGGCCGGACTGGGGAAATCATTCAGGCCATGAAATATAGCCCCAGTCAGGCCACTTTTTAAGCAGGGGGTCTGGGGGTCCCCCACCAGGACATTTTTTGTTACAAAGACTTAATTTCCTGCATTCTGGAATTTCTGGTGCAGTTTTTTTTTATTTGTACCCTTTAAATGCCAGTGTTTGTGATGGCATGCATCACAAATTATTGTTAAAACGATTGCTCAATGGATACAGAAAGTTAAACATGTACATACGATGGAACACATGACAGCCCAGCTACAGCTGAAGATGCCTCTCTTTGAGAGGAGATGGAGGTCAATTACTAGCTATCTTGGGTAGGCTTGGGACACACTGCTTTGAGACAGGATGGAGGGAAATATACATGTGTGTATTTATGGGTAGTATATATAGAGAGGGAAATGTGTAGGTATATTTGTGTAGGCGGGAATGCTTTTGAGGAGGGACCCAATCTCAAGGTTATTTATTTGTAAGTGTTTACTTTATTTTATTTGGTCTGTACTGTCATATTTTGTATTGCTGTTGGCAATAAAAAAAAAAATTAAAATAAAAACCTTGGAGCATAACAAAAAACAAACAAAAAAACAGGCTAGCATATGTAAATGATTAGCAACAACACTGATTTTTATGGATTTTTTGTTTTTTTGTAATGTCATATTGAAAAAGATACTCACACTCTTACCATAAGGGACATTGTCCTCTTCAAAAACGCCATAAAAATATTATATGTTGAAATAATGTACCACTTTTTCTTTCATAAATCTTTTATTCAACTTCAGCCCTGATCATAACCACCACATATTCAATTAATTTAATAATTCTAACCCTTTAAATGCCAGTGTGTGTGATGGCATCACAAATTATTGTTAAAAAAAACCCACAAAAAGTGAAATATTTGCAATATATCAAATGCAAAGTAGATTATTACAGTCTAGCATGTGTCAATGATTAGCAACAACACTGATTTTGATGGATTTTTTGTTTTTTCTTTGTGTGTGTGTGAGCAAGAGAGAGAGAGAGAGAGAGAGATAGTTCTCCAACTTGTGTGAGTTTAGACTGTGTTACCCTCTGTTGCAGTGATCTCCTGGTTGTTCCCCACCTAGGTTATCTAACGATCATGCCGCTGCAACTAGAAACACTGGCATGGCCTGCTTCTAAGTTCAGTGGCCTGACTGCATGAAAAAAATAATTGCTAATAATTGCTGTTGTGTTTCTCAACAAATGCAGCGGTTACTTCAATATAGTATTTCAACCACTATTTGAGCACTTTCTATGATATACTTGGGGTTTCTGTTTCTTTTCTAAGTGAAGATAATTAGAAAATAATTTGAAGCATTTTTGAGTTTGGTAAAAAAAAATGCAATTTTCTTTGCTTTGCACCTCCTGGTGGCAGAAAACAGAACAGCACTTCCACGAGAAATTACATTAATATCAACACAAAAGCACAACGCGTGTGCCGCCTACTGCCGCCGGTAGAGTAGAGCTAGGACAACTTTGCTCCATCTGTATGAATAGAGGTATAGGTTGACTCAAATTGGCATGGAGGTGAGGAGAGAGGGGGGGGGGAGTGGTTGCACCCCCTAACCCCCCCCCCCCCCACCCCCACACCAACCGCCTAAAACCCTCTAAAAGGTAAAACAAGCTCCCCTCTGTGAGTCACTGTGTGAGTATGCATGGACCCAATGGCTCTGGAAAAGAGTCCAGTTCCCTTTAAATGCACACCACGGAGCACAGACAAAAGAATCCCTGGTCATTCAACAGTATAAAAGCTTTGTTGTGTGTGTGTGTGTGTGTGTGTGTGTGTGTGTGTGTGTGTGTGTGTGTGTGTGTGTGTGTGTGTGTGTGTGTGTGTGTGTGTGTGTGTGTGTGTGTGTGTGTGTGTGTGTGTGTGTGTGTGTGTGTGTGTGTGTGTGTGTGTGTGTGTGTGTGTGTGTGTGTGTGTGTGTGTGTGTGTGTGTGTGTGCGTGTGTGTGTGTGTGTATATACGTGTGTGTGTACGTGTGTGTGTGTGTGTGTGTACATGTGTGTATGAGAGAGAGAGAGAGAGAGAGAGCGAGAGAGAGAGAGAGGCAGAGTGTTCGTAGAAGAAACCTTGTGTACATTGAGTTTCTGTATCCAGAACTCCCTCTCTCTTTTGCGTTCCCTCCTGTTGCATCTCCCTACCTATTTTTCATCTCTTCTTTTTGTTTTCTTCTCTTTCTCTGTTTTTTTTAACCAACCTACAGGACACATTAAACAACAACTCCTTTGGGAAAAAGTACAGTTGGCAGGAGAAGGTTTCGCGCTCATCCTCCCCTCTCAAAACAGGTGAGCTGTTCTTCACACCAGCTTTGACCAAAGTAGACCGCTGGCTCATACCATTAGTTAGTCTTGTTCAGGGGGGGGTTGCTGAATGTGGAGATCTGAGATATTGTAGTACTAGGATGGGACCTCAGAATTAACTTAACTATAGACCTGGCAGGTTCTAGAACCATTCCTTCTTGTACTCTTCACATTGGCTGCTGAAAGGCTGTGATATGAACAGTATTTAAGCTGACAGGTCTGTTGGTGGTAGACAAGGCTTTTTCTCTAGTTGTAGAGACTCAGGGACATGTTCATGGACTGGATAGGCCTGGATATTCTCAGCTACATAAGCTAGGCTAAACAAAGCTAGCCTAGGCTTGGCTGTCCACATTAGGCAGCCAACTGGGGCTTAGCTAGCCTAGAGCTGTCACAACTCATTGCCATAGCTCTTTTCAATGGCCTCCCACAAAGAATGTGTCATGTGAGACAAGTCTAGCTGGACTTACTGCCAACTCACACATCCAGAAAGATAATTTAATGCCATTTGATGTTTTATTATAGACAGTGGTCACAAAATGCCACAGAATGCCACTCAACTAGAAGAGTTAAGATAATGTCATTCCTGCATCAAATTAGAAAGTCATTGAGACATTCATTCAAGTCCTTTAATTCAAACATTACTCTATTTCCTGTAATGTATGTCCTAGTGTGTTTTGAAATAATTTAGCAAGGCAATCTCCAAGCTTTTCACAATGAGATTTTCATTCATGGCTTTTTGACCATGGATTATGTACATAGTGTAATATTTCCACTGAGTATGATGAGCGATGTGGATGTAATCCTGACTTTCATTATCTAACCATCCACATGTCTCATCTGTCTTTTCCTTTCCATTTTTCTTCCATGTGTCTGTGTTCTGGTCTTTCATTCGTACACGTGCTGCCATGGCTGTCTGCGCTTACCTCTTTTGTATCTGGATGTCTTGCCTTTGTGTGTGTGTGACGTGTGCTTGTTCCTGTATGTGTCTGCCCCTCCCCCCAGGTGAGCTGAGTCCACCCCATGAGCACAGCTGCCTGAGTGACGAGGACACGGTGCAGGGCAGCGGGGCGCAGACCAAAGACCGCGGCACGTCCACCGACGCACCCTGCCGCCACGCGCACACCACCGGACACTCGCACGGCACCTCCGCCACGGCCGGGACGCGCTCCAAACTCCAGGAGAAGCCCCCCGCCCCGCCGCCGCCGCCCCAGAACTACACCCCGGCTCCTCTCCACCCGGCAGGGAAGGCGGAGGGCAGTGGGCACCACCGGGAGAGGATCCGCTACCACACGGACGTTCACCTCGAGCCGACGGAGGAGATCTACTTGACCCCCGTGCTGCGCTCGGCCGACCCCCTGGACCTGCCGGGCGAGCAGGACCGGCCCTTCCTGTCGCAGCAGGCCGAGCACGGCCGCATGTCCATCAGCTCTGACACGGAGGGCCCGCCCCCCTACCAGCCCCTCCCCGACAGGACCAACCTCTCCATCCATGAGGAGGACGAGGTCTACATCCCCCCGCCGTCATATGCCTCCTGCGTGGAGGCGCTCATCACGCCCCCCTGCGTGG
This sequence comes from Notolepis coatsorum, assembly GCF_963971535.1. NCBI lineage: Eukaryota > Metazoa > Chordata > Actinopteri > Aulopiformes > Paralepididae > Notolepis > Notolepis coatsorum. The sequence continues at coordinate 23,882,267 of NC_140184.1, forward strand.
CTCCCTCCGCCCCTCTGGCTCCCTCCTCCCTGGCCTTGGACCTCAGCCTGAGGGGGGCGAGCACGGCGGCAGGGGTGGTGCTGAGGGCGGGGACAGGGGTGGAGTACGTGGACGCCAACGACGACACCTACGGCGGCGAGGACGAGGACGTTGACAGGATAATGATGGATGGTCGGATGAGGGAGGGGGGAGGAAAGGGGGACGGTGGTGGTCGAGGCGGGAGAGGTGCTCCGCCGCGGACTTCTATGAGCTCAGAGGCCAGCGGCCTATCATACGACTCGGTCAAATACACGCTGGTGGTGGACGAACACGCCCAGCTGGAGCTGGTCAGCCTTCGGCAGTGTTACCAGGGCTACAGCGACGACAGCGACTCGGCCACCGTCTACGACAACTGTGTGTCCTCCCCCTATGAGTCAGCCATCGGGGAGGAGTACGAGGAGGAAGAGGAGGAGGGGGAGGAGGAGGGGGAGGAGGAGGGGGAGGAGGAGGAGGAGGATGAGGAGGACGAGGAGGATGGAGCCAGGGTGGGAGGAGTGAGGAGAGAGGCCATAGCCTGTCTGTCTGAAGACTCCACCCCAGAGTCGGACCTCCACTTCTCCAAGAAGTTCCTCAACGTCTTCATGAATGGACGCTCTCGCTCCTCCAGTAAGTCACTGGCATACTACTGTACAGCTTCACGTGGTCTAGACTGCAATGTTTTACGTTCAATGAACGCTTTAACCCTTAGAGACCCACCAGAGACCCATTTATGTATTTTGTAGGGGAGGACATGGGATCTTTAGGGGGAGATGGCAGGTCACCAGTAGATCTTTAGGGGGAGACAGCAGGTCACCAGTAGATCTTTAGGGGGAGACAGCAGGTCACCAGTAGATCTTTAGGGGGAGACAGCAGGTCACCAGTAGATCTTTAGGGGGAGATGGCAGGTCACCAGTAGATCTTTAGGGGGAGACAGCAGGTCACCAGTAGATCTTTAGGGGGAGACAGCAGGTCACCAGTAGATCTTTAGGGGGAGACAGCAGGCCACCAGTAGATCTTTAGGGGGAGACAGCAGGTCACCAGTAGATCTTTAGGGGGAGATGGCAGGTCACCAGTAGATCTTTAGGGGGAGACAGCAGGTCACCAGTAGATCTTTAGGGGGAGATGGCAGGTCACCAGTAGATCTTTAGGGGGAGACAGCAGGTCACCAGTAGATCTTTAGGGGGAGACAGCAGGTCACCAGTAGATCTTTAGGGGGAGACGGCAGGTCACCAGTAGATCTTTAGGGGGAGACAGCAGGTCACCAGTAGATCTTTAGGGGGAGATGGCAGGTCACCAGTAGATCTTTAGGGGGAGATGTGTAATGGGAAATATTAAAAGACAAAACGATGAGCCGTTTATAAATCATTCTGAGTCATTATTAATAATAATAGAAAAGTTTATTTCACCGTGGCCACAATGAAAGGACAGTTTACAGACAGATACATCATGTTCACACATAATCGTCTGGCCATAAAGTGACCAAGAGGTTTGGGCAGAACATAGTTTAATACACACTTAACATTATACATCAGATATGATGATGAAAGTAAATAAAAATGGTTCCCAGCTACGGGAAGTAAGTAATAATAACCTTGCTTTGGCTGGCTGGGGAGATGACCTTGGAGTCTCTTAAAGAGACACACACACATTACATAGCTGGTCACAGTGAACCAGTCAAGCTGTAAAATGATATCTCAACACAGATCTATGACATGATAATATATTCCACGACAGATGGCAGGCCACCAGTAGATATTTAGGGGGATATGGCAGGCCACCAGTAGATATTTAGAAGTGGTGACATCATCTGAAAGCTGGGGACCTGAGTATTAACCCCTTCACTGCCACACTACCAAAGGGTTAACCCTTTCACAACCACACTACAGAAGGTTAACCGTCTGTAGTGTGGTAGTGAAAGGTTAACCTTCTGTAGTGTGGTAGTGAAAGGGTTAACCCTTATGTCGTGTGGTAGTGAAAGGTTAACCTTCTGTAGTGTGGTAGTGAAAGGTTAACCTTCTGTAGTGTGGTAGTGAAAGGGTTAACCCTTATGTCGTGTGGTAGTGAAAGGTTAACCTTCTGTAGTGTGGTAGTGAAAGGTTAACCTTCTGTAGTGTGGTAGTGAAAGGGTTAACCCTTATGTCATGTGGTAGTGAAAGGTTAACCTTCTGTAGTGTGGTAGTGAAAGGGTTAACCCTTATGTCGTGTGGTAGTGAAAGGTTAACCTTCTGTAGTGTGGTAGTGAAAGGGTTAACCCTTATGTCGTGTGGTAGTGAAAGGTTTACCTTCTGTAGTGTGGTAGTGAAAGGGTTAACCCTTATGTCGTGTGGTAGTGAAAGGTTAACCTTCTGTAGTGTGGTAGTGAAAGGGTTCATTTGAGATGCAGCTCAGCACCGTGTTTCACGTCATAAATCTGTAATAACCATTGTGTTGTAGTTAGGCACCTATTCAACATTTTGAACGTTTAGAATGTATAAGGACTTAGAACATTATGATCAAAGCCATTCCCATGCTTAATTATGTCTCATTGGTTAATTTTCGGGTTGATACCATTATGTTACACATATTTGGTGCAAAATGTAACCATTTTTGACAACTCTCTAATATTAGCCTACATATCCCATGGACCTCTCCTTCCATAAATGAATCCAATCATGCAGTACAACCTCGCAAGTCTAGTGCTTATGTAGTGGTAAACCATAATTACAAGATGTGTCACTTTCCAGTGATTCAGCATGAAAACAACATAAAAACCATAAAATGTACTAAATGATTTAAGAGATGTCAGAGCTTTGGTCATATCTCATGTACAATAACCATGATAAGCTTATCCCAATTAGGAGATCACCAAATTAGGTATTTTTGTTATTATAACATGTTATTCATGGCTTGTCTATACTCAGTTTCCAAAGTAATATTCAGAATATTCTGTTTATTCATGTATACACTATACAGGGATTATGAATCCTGAATGAGACCATGACAGAGATATGAAACATTTTCCAAAACACGGTGTGCATATACTGTAAACAGGTTTATCAGCTATTTTTAAACATGAGAGCTCATTTCAATGTCACAAACTTTATCCCATGATCAACTAATGCACTAGATACACTAGATGGATATTTTACTTCCTTAATTACCTCAGTGACTTTAGAACCCCTTTTTGGGGGGGTAATTTCTAACTCTCAAAGTTGATTAAATATCCAAATGACAGAATCAACATTTTGCCCAGGAATGTTCCAAATGGCCATGAAGCACAATGCAAATCATTCGCCTGTGAAATGTCCTTTAAACATAGCTGGCCTGGAGTTGCTGCCTTTGTTGATTTGGTGGCATGGTAGAAACGGCTTAAAGCTAATGCACTGTAGAGCACAGCCACCATATAATATATAGAAACATGATATTCAATAGGAGGTGGAATCTACTTCTATACAGTAATATCACACATCTATCTACTGGATCTCTGCTTGAGCGTTTGACAGCTTTGACATTGAGGCGCTTTACACATACAACTAGAAGGTTATTGTTGTTGATAATACATAGACATGGACCTTGGACCATTTAAAAGTCTTGTGAGTGAAAAAGAGCTTTTGAGAGTTTTTGGAACGTCATTATCAACATTCTTTGAGCAGTATACTTGGAGCAGAAGCCAGCTTGGTATGGCATGGCCTGCTGGGTTGAACGATCCCTGGCTTCCCTCCCTGTGCTCTACAGAGGAGCTTAAGCTGTTGCTGTTATTTTCTATATTCAAACACTATGTACTGTACTGCATGGAGAGAGCTTTGCACGTTTGAACTTTGATCTCTGAATGAAGTAACTGCACATTTTGAAGACAGTGGGTGAAACTGTAGGCACGTATATGGCTAATGTTACGTTAATGTTAAGTGTTAATGCTTAGAAATAGCAACACTGCTGGGATATTGCTGGATTTTAGGATTCATTACATCAAAATTACATCATCAATCCAACAGGGGGGATGGCTCTTGGTTGGTTCACCCCCCCCCCCCCCCCCCCCTCAGGGCAGATGCAAAATTTAGACATTCAGTAGTTGTTGTAGCTTGGCATAATAGCCAGCTGTGTAGGTTGTGTGGTGTGTCTCATGGGGACTCACTAAAAACGTGGTATTTTATGCACCGTGTCCAATGGGTGGTTATGGTGGGCCGTTAGGTCTAATGAGGTCATGGTAGGGGTGGGTTGAGATCTCTCTAGTGCTGGCTGCTCAGTGTAGTGCGAGGCATGCTGGGAAACTGGGCATCTAAACAACTACTGGAATCCGCCCACTCTGTTCCTCCACATGCCATTTATGCCTAAATCTGTGTCCCAGGCTGAACCCTAGCGTGTTCCTGTCCATAAGCCCTCACAGTGCCACCTCCCTTCCCAGTAGGTGTGTTTATAAATCTGGCTCTTCCAGGTGATAGGAATGCTACACTGTAGTAGACCATACCTGGCCAGCGATGACACTATCTGAGGATGGCTGACTAGAGACATGGAGAGAATGCAGACAAAGGCAAGGAGAGACAGGATCCTGGCATAGTCAAGCAGGGGATCACTCTCCCCATCAGCACTGAGAGTGACCTTGGGAAACCCCTGGGATGTGTCATTAGTCATCCTGTGACATGCAGTACGCTGATTTACCCACCGTGTAGAGAGAGAGAGAGAGAGAGAGAGAGAGAGAGTGAGAGTGAGAGTGAGAGCGAGAGCGAGAGCGAGAGAGAGAGAGAGAGAGAGAGAGAGAGAGAGAGAGAGAGAGTGAGAGCGAGAGCGAGAGCGAGAGAGAGAGAGAGAAAGAGAGAGAGAGAGAGAGAGCGAGAGAGAGAGAGAGAGAGAGAGAGAGAGAGAGAGAGGACGCTGATCGGTCTTTATGCGCTGTGGTTTCCTCCAATTGTCCTGGATGTGGGCCATATTTTTTAAGTGGCTGTAACTCACAGCACTGTAAGACAGTAAGCATGAAGTCATGAGAACCCAGCTATTCATCAGGCTAATGCCGAGGGGTGGGTATCCCAGAGGAATACAGGCTGAAGTAGTCGATGCTCATCCGTGCTCTGCCTTCTTAAGGGATGATTAAAAGGTTCTGATCTATGCATTTAAAACTACTATCTTTTGTCCGTAATGAGTCTCGCGGCTCTGTCAAATCTCTGTTTGGAGTCCGTGGTTCATCTGTTCTCTCCTCCCTGACGGGCTGTGGCACGGCACACTGTTCAGAACCAATAGCACAAGATATTTCTTCCCTTCCTGTTCCAGGCGCTGAATCCTTTGGCTTGTTCTCTTGTGTTATAAACGGAGAGGAGAAGGACCAGACCCACAGAGCTGTTTACAGGTGAGAGACTCTTTAATCAGCATTTTATTGATCTATTTTTACTTTGTTTTTTACTTTATTTCAACTGGTGAGACAAAAGTAAAACATTTTAGGTCAGTTTCAAGAGATTCCATGACACAGCTGCATCAACACAAGTTCAGTCCTGGCATAGGGTGCCTGAAGAACCAGACTGGAGCGTGTGTCACACGCGGACCAGTATTCCATTGCAACATAGTTGAGATACAAGGTGGTAATTTACAGAGTAGGGCTTATAAATATACAGGTACCAAGACGACCCATCGGCCTTACCATAAAGAATACAGTGGTGAGTGTTGTGGCTACCACCGGTAATAAACCTAAGGGCAGAGTGGTAAACAGAGACGCAGTGTGGAGGCTGCAGCATTACATCCCCAGAGTCGAGAATTGCCAGGGAAGTTGATTCAACAATCCTCTTTCTACAGAACACTTGTCAGACTTTACATTATCAGACATAAATATAGTCAATAAAATAAAATATGAATATAGAAATATGAGAAAAGTAAACAGTGTAAACAATATAATGAACTGAATATAAAAATAGGAGAAGAATAATCAATATACACAAGGCGCAATTGAGGGTCTGTGCCCTAACTGGCATGATATACGTCATACGTTAAAGTCCCTTTTGGTGGTTAAGAGTCAAAAGGGGAAACTGCATTTGTTTCTATACAAAAAGCCAAAAAAGCCAATCAGTTTGCTACTAAGGTTCCCAATATGATATTTAAATGTGCATTTTTCATTGAGACAGATTACAAGATATTTGTATTCTGTGACCCTTTCAATATGTGTGCCATTTACAGCTGAGATGTGTAGGTTATCGTAGTCTATGTTTTAGGATCTTGAGAAGACCATGCCTTATGTTTTATTTGCATTCAGGGCCAGTTTGTGATTGATAAGAGCTTTCTGGAGGGCAGCAGAGGAAAGCTGCAGCTTCTCTATAGCTAATCAGAATCAGAAAGGTCTTTATTGCCAAGTAGTTTTCACATACAAGGAATTAGCTTTGGTCATTTTCGGTGTGACATTAGTGGACAGACATTAACAGACAGATAATAAAATAAAAAGGTGGAGTAAAAGTTAAGTTAAGATAGAAGCACAATATAATATAATATAATTATGAAATAAAATAAATAGGCCAGGGCTGTACAACTGTAAAATAAAGAGGTTGAATCAAATGAAATGGGATATAAACAAAATTAAATATAAGCACAATAGAATAGTACAATTATAAGTTAAAAATAAGAATAGGCCAGGGCTTGCTCTACATGTTGCAGACATTAACCTATTGACCTCACACACACTCACAAACACCTGCCTCCTATCACTACTGTCTTTAACATTAACCCCAGCTATATAGAAACATGGCATTTGTGGAGTGGAGAAAACATTATCTGGGACTTCTGTGTGTTTCCTTAGTGACTTGTCACACTCCAGTTGGCAATGTGCTTCTGCAGCTGCTGTTCGAGTCCTCTGGCTTATGGCTGGCTGGGAGAGAGAGAGAGCGAGAGAGAGAGAGAGAGAGAGAGAGAGAGAGAGAGAGAGAGAGAGAGAGAGAGAGAGAGATCATTCTAACTGAGGCAGAAAGAAACTGCCCGTGTAGTCACGTGAAATTCTGAGCCACAATGGCGTCTTTCAGTGCCGGCCTGTGGGCTGACAGACCAAGTGGTGTGGGTAGGGGGGTTAGAATCACCAGGGAAAGGGCACCCGCATAATACAGAACAAAACAGCGGGTATTGAGTTTGAACAGTAACCTTGAATGGCCACCATAGTGACTGCAGGTGAGGGATGAGTGTACTGTATGATGTATTCCTCAGTCTAATCCCAACTAGTCTAGTTTTATTCATTTAAAAAAATATATATTTAACCTTTATTTAACCAGGCAGGTCGATTAAGAACACATTTTTATTTACAATGGCGGCCTGTCGAGGGGACAAAAGGGCCTCTCGAAGGGTAACAGGGAAAAGGGGACACAATAAATAATAAAATAGAATATTGGACAATAGTCTTATCCGGATTGTTCTTTTTGGTTAATTTATATTCTATTTTATTATTTATTGTGTCCCCTTTTCCCTGTTACCCTTCGAGAGGCCCTTTTGTCCCCTCGACAGGCCGTCATTGTAAATAAAAATGTGTCATGCACTTGTCCTAATAAACTAACCTACACTGTAGCACGCAACACTTTGATGAACATTGTTACTCAGCTGATAGAGTTGTGCCCTTCCTGATGACTTGTCGTACAGGACTTGTACTGTAAGTCGCTTTGGATAAAAGCGTCAGCTAAATTACTAAATGTAAATGTAAATGGATAAGGTAAGGTAGGGAAAATAGCTAAAATACACACCAAACAAACAATCAAATCAGTTAAAAGGCTGGGTGACAGTTGCAGGTGTGTGTAAAAGTAGTGAGGGGGATTATTTGTCCATTTTTCAAAGTGAAGCCCTTTCATTAGTATCGCGTTTTTCTTGGACAGCACATGTTGTACAGAACAAGTGCCCAAATGTTGAGTCTATTTAGTTCAGTGTGGTTACCATTATTGTTGTGTGCGTGAATCAAAAAGGTTCGTCCCTCGCCATGACGACGAGCTGGAGCTGGAGGTGGACGACCCCTTGCTTGTGGAGGTCCAAGCAGAAGATTACTGGTACGAGGGCTACAACATGCGCACCGGCACCCACGGCATCTTCCCCGCTTACTACGCCATCGAGGTGGCCAAGGAATCTACAGAGGACAGCTACAGAGGTACCGCTCAGCCATCAGTCTTATAGGGAGGTGTAGTGGTTACGTCATTGTTGTTTCCGGCCGGTCCACCTCGTTTGAAATTGCAATGTATTTCCAATGGACACATTTCTAAATTGTCTCATTTAAAACAAATAAAGCATGAACATTGGCATGGTGTACCTTTCTGTGTGTATTCATCCACAATCTATAGCTCAACATGAAACAATTCGCAATTGATCGTAAAATAATTACATATAATTTTATTTCAACCAAAAATGCTTAAACACTAATGTTAGTGATAGAAGGGGAAAAAATGTGTGCAAAAATGGAAAGCTTGCCAATGTTCATGAGGCAGAATTATTACAATAGCCGATAATACATTTTCCCAATGATAAATCCCTATACGGGTGGACCGCACGGGAAACTAAAGTGACGTCAGACTACACCTCCCTATTTAATGTTGAGGATGGACCTTGAATTAGTGAAAGTGCGGTAAAGATGCTGACGCATCCTCGGAGACACACTTGCACAGAATGCTGACTAAGGACTTACTGTGTGCAGTAGGGTCTAGCTGACCAAAATTTGCTCCTTGCAAATTACAGTAATCCACAACTGCATTTTAGTTGTAATCTTTGATTAATATTTGGGGTATAACCATAGTGAAATAATGGACCCCACCTTTCTTCCACAGAGAGGAGCAGTGAATGGATGGACATATACCGCCTGAAGTTCCTGGGCTCAGTCCAAGTGCCCTATCATAAAGGAAACGATGTTCTATGTGCAGCTATGCAGAAGGTATGGGGGCCACACTGTGTGTGTGTGTGTGTGTTTTGATTGATTGAAAAGTTTATTAACAGATTGCAGAATGGGTACAGTACAGTACAGCTCAATACATACAATTGTTAAGGGGATGCAGACCAGAGAAAGACTTTCGTCTTGTTTACATCAGGGTCCCCCATTTTCAATTCATCATAACATATATGACATACACAACATACAGATAGACAGTACTGCTACATCTATACATTTATGACAGATTTGCAAATACAGTACTGTTTGTGATACAAAAAGTGTCCAGAAAAAGAGTGTATATACATTTGACGTAGAAACTGTACATTGGAAGAGGTTGGGTAGGTGGGGTGGGGTTGGGTGGGTGGGTGGGTGGGGGGCTGTACATTGGAGGTGGGGTTGGGTAGGGGGGGGGGACACTGTACACTGTACATTGGAATACTGACAAAGCCATACTTGGTCATTTACTGTACAACTGGGTTAGGACATTTGTACGGGCCAGTTTCGAATTGCAGTCTCCCGTAGGTGTTTTTTTGAAGGTGGGTAGTGATTCACATTCCTTTACAGCTGTGGGTAGGGCGTTCCACATTGATGTGGCATAATTGCTAAACGTGTTTAGTCCCTTGTTTGAGCCGAATCTGGGTTTAACATGATTTGTGGAGCTCCCTCTGGTGTTGTGATCGTGGTATTCACTGACCTTTGGGAAGTATTTTGACATGTACATGGGTACCTTGGTCGTGTAGTGTATCTTGTAGACCAGGCCCATTGCAAGTTGCTGTACTCTGTCGTCTACTCTAAGCCATCCTAGGTTGGAAAAGTGGGCAGGGGTGAGGTGGGTTCTAGGAGTCAGGTCAAGCAGTAGTCTGACTAGTTTGTTTAGTGTGTGTGTGTGTGTGTGTGTGTGTGTGTGTGTGTGTGTGTGTGTGTGTGTGTGTGTGTGTGTGTGTGTGTGTGTGTGTGTGTGTGTGTGTGTGTGTGTGTGTGTGTGTGTGTGTGTGTGTGTGTGTGTGTGTGGGGGGGGTGTGTGTGGGGGTGGTCAGATGAAGGACGAACTGTAGAAATAATGAGGTAAGACTGTGTTAGTAGTACTGTATTACATAAGCCAGAGAGATGCTGAGGTTATAAGTACCGTGTTACATTAGGCCTAACAATGCCTCTTTTTCTGCACCATAAGCCAGTGAGATACCACTTGTGACTATTCAATTTGATTGTCACCAGATTGCCACCAATAGAAGGATGACGGTTCAGTATAACCCGCCCTCTTCTTGTATCCTGGAAATCAACGTGAAAGGTGTCAAGCTTGTGGTCCAGGATGACTACTACGCCTGTGACAGGGTAAGAACCCCCCCTCCTTCTCTCCCTCTCTCCCTCCCTCTCTCTCTCTCTCTCTCTCTCTCTCTCTCTCTCTCTCTCTCTCTCTCTCTCTCTCTCTCTCTCTCTCTCTCTCTCTCTCTCTCTCTCTCTCTCTCTCTCTCTCTCTCTCTCTCTCTCTCTCTCTCTCTCTCTCTCTCTCATACAGATGCATGCATACAAAGACTAATGTGAGTGCAAAGTCACCTCCATTCATAACCTTACATCAGAAACCATTGTACATTGAAGGCATATCACCCCCGTGTGGTCACTTTGTGGTACTGCAGTTATAGGCTGCTGGTTATAATTGCTGCATCATCAGTGCTACATATAAGATAAGATGAGATATTCCTTTATTGATCTCCTTGGGGAAATTCGAATGTCATAGCAGGGAGGGAAGGTACAGGGTTTTGGTTTGATTCAGTTTTAAATAGACAATAATAAAAATAGTAAGATAAAATAGACAGAGTAAAATAGTGCAATAGTGCAGTGCAATAAAATAGTAGAATAGAATAGATAAATGTGCAATCAAATCGTTCTGGATTACTGTTCAACAGTTCAAAGTCGTCTTTACCTTCTCTGTTTGGTATCCACAGTTTAAAACTTGACAGTCTTCCCTCCTGTTTTATACCCACTTTGACCCTTCAAACCTCCCACTCAGGGCAAACCTCCCTCTCAGGGCGCAGTTCCCTCTCTCAGGGTGCAGTTCCCTCTCTCAGGGTGCAGTTCCCTCTCTCAGGGTGCAGTTCTAGGCCTAGGTCCTACAGTTTTAAAGCCTGACAGTCTTTCTTGTTTGATACCCACACAGTTTAATACCTGACAGTTTTGAACCTGTAATAAAAAGTAATAGACAGAGTAAAATAATACAGTGCAATAAATTAGTAGAATAGAATAGATAGTACAATTATGCAACAGTGCAGTGCAATACAATACAATAGAATGGACAGAGTAAAATAGTGCTACAGTACAATCAACAGTGGAGTGTATTAGAAAGCTATGGTGAAGAGGTACGTTTTTAGCTTTTTTTTTTTTTTTTTTTTTTTAATATTAAGAGATATAGCTTCCATAATGTCCATAGCTAGTGTGTTCCATAACTTTGGTGCATAGTTTGCAAAGGCTGCATCCCCGATTTTCCTTAGACTGTAGCTTGGAACCTTCAATAGACCAGTAGTAGATGATCGCAATGTTCTAGGAGGCACATAGTTGACTAGAGAATTTGCAATGTAGCTTGGTCCTGTTCCATTTAGTGCTTTGTATATAAGGAGGAAGACCTTGAAATAAATTCTAAATGTTAATTTTTTATTATAATTTTTTTTACTTCCATTTGAATTATCTTGCAAACAGAGGCTTCTTACAGGTTCCAGCTGATATGTATGACCTGGAAACCACAATGGGTCCATATCATTTATTTTATTTTATTATTATAATAATAAAAAAATATATATAATACAAATATATATTATTACAATTATTTATTTTATGCCAGCACCTAATACCTTGAGTAGGGTATCAATCGAACGGTGACAATCTTAGCTTTCAAGCAATGTATTGGTTCATTGGCATAAAATCATCGGATCGCCTTAAAAACTAGGCCAAAGTGCCACGAGTGCAAAACGGGACGTATAGGTGCCAGTGCCAGTTAAGTGGTTTTAACCTAGCCATCTATAAAACATCATGCTAAAACTGTGAAACAAATGTCCCACTCCCCTAAAAGAAGAAATACATAGCATACATTACTCAGTTGTGCAATAGTGCTGCTGCTTTTAATTTTGTTCAAATCTTTTAGTTAATAAGTTAATAAGACTACAGCGATTTCATGACGGCTTCCTGTCCTCACCCTCATTTTCCGGTGCAATGCGCAGAGATTTTAAAATCATTGGTAAACAAACGTAGTTGAAAATATACACTTTGACTGCTGTTTTGATAGGGTTAGGGTCTTTACTCTTGGCTACATTTGAAAAAGAAACACAACATTATACTTATTTGGGATAGCCGTGTCGGAGATAAAATGCCACTTTGGCAACATGAAGCGAGGCTAAGAGTCGGAAAACTACATTTTCAACAACAGAAATGGGCTGGTCGTCCTGCACAATAAATTTGGTTATTTTATCGGTTATCAGCTTTGCTTTGTTACCGTCTGCAGGGAGGTTCTTGCGCTTCTGAATGGTTTCCAGCGACGTTACAGTAGCTGTTGTGGCAAAACATTTCCTCTTGGCATTCGTTGCATGTATAAACCCGGCATACTCAGTTTCCATGATGAATCTGCAAGTGTTTAACACATTGGTTGCCGTTCACGAGAATTCTCGTTTCTGTGGCCCAACGGTTCAGTGCCAAAAAACAAAGATTCTCATTTCTGGGTCGTTATTTCTTTTATTCGCTATTGCCATTCATAATCCATCGAGGCACCTTGTGCAGGCTGTCCTGAATGGGTCTGAGATCGCAAACGTCCAATACCGCCGCCTAACGCCTTGCGGACGCTATTGCACATCCTTCGATTCTCTCTGGTTCAGCCTGTACGCTGATCTAACAAGTCCGGTCCGGGTTTTCCTATTCGGGGAGGAGTAACGTTATAACACATGGACTGGGGAGAACCAAGCACCGTGGATTCATGTATTTCGGTGGATTATCTTGGCAACACGATCGAGATCAATACTTGGAATGGCGATCAGATAATTGGAATATTATTTTTGCAGTACCTCCTAGTCAAGGTACGGGCTATATGTTATCAATCTTGCGTTGATCTGAGCATGCCTTCATTTTGATCCGTGTGTGTCCTGCAGTGTTGTGCTAGTTACTGGAAAATAGTAACTCAGTTACTTTACTAGTTACTTCATTTCAAAGTAACTTCGTTACTGTACTAGTTACTTACACCCAAAAGTAATGAGTTACTGTGAAAAGTAACTATTTAGTTATTTAAAAAAAAAATTAAAAAAAAAGATTGCTCCCGAGTCCCATGCCCCAGATACTCAAAATAGGTTGATCAACTTGACAGTTTCCATTCACATCACCGAACTCTGCTAAGCAATGTGGTCTAGATACAAACACAAATCTGACACAAACAAATGTTGTCCCGAGTCGATATAATAAGAAGTGCGCCGGTTGAAGGAACAGCCTTGATGTCGCCGGAGCGTTTCATTATAACCATTATAATTCAAGGGTACTACGACTATGCGTGCACCTCATGGTACCAAAGCACCTCAAAGGCGCTTAAAACAAAATTACAAACATCACAAAACAAACTGGTCAGACTACTACTTGACCTGAACCCCAGAACCCACCTCACCCCTGCCCACTTTGACAACCTAGGATGGCTTAGAGTAGACGACAGAGTACAGCAACTTGCAATGGGCCTGGTCTACAAGATACACTATACGACCGGGGTACCCATGTACATGTCAAAATACTTCCCAAAGGTCAGTGAATACCACAACCACTACACCAGAGGAAGCTCAACAAATCATGTAAAACCCAGATTCGGCTCAAACAAGGGACTAAACACGTTTCGCAATTATGCCACAACAATGTGGAACGCCCTACCCAAAGCTAGGGGTAACAGTACTGTATATTTGAATACCGTTTATGTCACAAATGTATCAGTACTAAATACCTATATGTCCCTATGCCATAAATGTCATGTATGTTGTGTATGTCATAAATGTCTATATGAATTGAAAATGGGGGACCCTGATGGAAACAAGACAAACGTCTTTCTCAGGTCTGCATCCCCTTAACAATTGTATGTATTGAGCCGTACTGTATTGTACCCATTCTGCAATCTGTTAAATAAAGTTTTCATTCATTCATTCATTCATTCATTCATTCACCATCTTGCAAGTTGCAACGTTGTTTAAGATATCAATCAAAGCATTGCAATGTTAGAATAGTTAGGATATCAATTGTGCATGAAAGGACTATATTTATATTGTTTGATTAGTATTATGAGATTCCCTGGCAGATTTCGTACAGTCAAAATCCGTTGATCAACTTGAGTTTCAGTGAACACATTGCACTCACCAAAGTCTGCGGTGGTCGAGATGTAGTAACGTTAGTCCAGTTGACTCCAGCAGCGCCTCAAACATTTTCTTTATCTCGTTTCCATGTTGTATATTAATTATCTCTCCAAGTAGTTGCTAAATGGTTTGTTAGTTCGTTTCGTTTTGTTTTGTTTACAATAGAGAGGGTCTATTTCTTTCCGTAGCCGCATTTCTGGTTTGCGCATTTCTGATTGGCCAGTGGCCACTGACTGACGCTCTCTGGTCAGAGAACGTCAGAGAACGTCAGTCAGTGGCCAATCAGAAATGCGAAAACCAGAAATGCGGCTACGGAAAGAAATAGACGCTCTCTATTGTAAACAAAACAAACTCAGGCGAAATCAAACGGAGTTAGGAGGACGCTCGCTATGAATCTACATAAAAAGAACGCAGTAACGAACTAACAAACCATTTAGTAACGGTAACAGCGTTACTGAATTTAAAAAGTAATGCGTTAGAGTACTAGAACGGCAAAAAGTTACTTCGTTACTGTAACGCGTTACTTTGTAACGCGTTAGTCCCAACACTGGTGTCCTGTAACGTTACTCCACAACATATGCCGTTGGTGACGATCGAAGCATAACCCCCCCACCCTTTCATGCATGCATGATGAAACATAATACCGATAATCTAGCGTTTATTTCAGATTGATTGTTGATCCAAGCGAGGAATGCCACAATTTATAGCTAAATGCAGTAAACGCTGCTTACCGGCGTTTCCTGGGATTACATAGAATTACTCTAAAACTATACTCATATTCACCACGGTATAAAACGGAAATGTATTGATGAAAAAATTATCTGTTTTTTGCATCTTGACCGGAAGAAACTCAATGACAATCGACTATATTATTAGATCCATAGCTATAATATTCAATATAGTTTTAGCACTGCAAACACCGGCATGTATCCCCATTCATTAAAGCGCTGGCACACACCGCCCACAGCGACCTCTGGTGAATGGCACTGGATGTGTTAATTAAGTCTGTGGTGTTGAAGTTTCCAGTGTTGCTGCCACCTCTAGAAATACTTCCATTGCAGATATTACACTCGGCTGTGTCATATTATTCCACAAGTACACATGAGTCCTCTGTATTTGTTTGTGAGTGTCTTTATTCTGTTAGCTCTGTAGCTCCACCATTAACCGCTCCTAGTCTACTCTGCCCCACGTACCTGTCCGTGACCCCGGTATGACCCCTGTGTCATATTAGCGCTCACACATTAACATAACACTACAGGCAGTTTTACACGAATCATTAAAAAAATATACCGTTAACTGGAATATGTTGTGCCTTTACACATATGTTGGATTATGTAATTGGTTTGTCATGACAAACTAATAAAAACTGCAAACCGCAGTCACGTAAGGGGCTAGTAGTCACTGTGTGTTGTTGTAGCCACCGGGTAAATCGCGATTTTTTATTAGTTTGTCATGACAAACCAATTACATAATCCAACATATGTGTAAAGGCACAACATATTCCAGTTAACGGTATATTTTTTTAATGATCGTTACGGCGCAATCAATACTTCCATGCGTTCGGGACCTCCATGTTTTGGGGGTATTCATCAGAAAAATCGGATCTGGGATTCGGCTCCCATCAGTCGGGCAAGAACTGCGGGTTTTCAGCCTCTCTCCTCTCTCCTGGAGCTTAAGGGGGAGCCGCGCTCGGCCAATCAGAGAAACGCGGAAGGCGCTCGGCCAATCAGAGAAACGCGGAAGCGCATGTTGGTTGCCGAAAGTGTTCACACACCCAGGTGGGGTATCTCCCGGGCCTTTCTGTGTGGAGTTTGCATGTTCTCCCCGTGCTCACAAGGGTTTCCCCTCCCGATAAGATAAACCCAATGGAAAAACATGCACAACAGATCGCTAAAGCTGTCGTGTTCCCTGATGAAGACGGACAGGAGCACTTGGATTGGTCTTGTAATCCGTAATGCAGTGGGAGAGTCCATGGATCATCCCAAAGAGGTCCCAATCTGTTGTGCTGAAGCACTCCCATAGGTCCTCCTCCACGTTCTCAGACCACTGTGGAACAAGCCTGGCGGTAGCATTGAATGAATGAATGAATGAATGAATGAATGAATTATTTTATTTCGAATGTTTACAAATAAATAAACAAACAAATAATTTATCTAACATTTTCACAAATAAACAAACGAAAAGGATAGGTTTGAAGCCGAAGCTTATAGAGAAACCTACCCCTAATAAAAAAAAAAGACAAATTCAAAAAAGTTAGTTTTCAAAATATAACAAACAAAAAAATAAATCAACAATCAAAACTCAACAAAAAAACGATCCAGAAAAGAATTTTTTTTAAAGTTTGCAAGATAAAACAAACAAACAAAAAATCAACAATCAACAAAAAAAAACGTTCCTGAAAAGAACATAAGCCAACATAGGAAAAATCTAAAAATTAATCTGCAATACCAGAGTTTCATGGTAGAAAAAAAAGAAAAGAAAAAAAGATTGTAGGTTAAATTTTACTATAATATTCTAGAACCCTGTTTTTAAACATATTTTTAAACTTAAAAATACTCCTGCTGTTTTTTATTTCATCCGGTATATTGTTCCAGAGTTTCACTCCTTTAACTGACACAGACATACTTTTAAGTGTGGTTGGAGCTCTAGGCTGTTTCAAATTGAGTGTTCTTCTTAAATTATACGTCACCTCTCGTTCTTTAAACAAAATGTGTAAGTTACATGGCAGTTGATGACTTCTAGCTTTAAAAACTATCTCTGCTGTTTTAAGGTCAACTAAGTCGAGGAACTTTATACAGTGTAGACTGCCCCTCTGCACCACAACTCATTGAGGCTATATCAAAATACCTTCACATGGCCACGTTTTTACCCCGTTCAGTCTTCCTGACATGGGAACTACGAGGAGATAAGTCTATTTGTTTTATGGCATCACATTATTACGGATATAATCCACCTCTGACCTTGGCGTTTACCAGGTAATCTCACCAGTCAAGGAATAGCCTGATCCAGGTTTAATTCTGAAGTTTCAAACAGCAGAGAATCCCTGTCGTCAACCGTCGAACCCGGTGTGAAACATCAGAGCTATTGAGTGTGACCCTGGGGTCGAGATGTTAAAGGGCCTATAGGACCGGAAAGGGGGACTGAGGACTAAGGCTTTACTGGGCAAATGATAGAGGAGGCCGTATTATTCCTAAGCACTACTGTATCAATAGCAGCCACAAGAAGGCGCAAAACACCGTAAGTAAAAGTTTGTCACCGGACAGAGCAGATGGTAATTATTAGGGATGCACCGAAATTTCGGCACCGAAAGTTTTCGGCCGAAAATGGCAAAAAATTGCCTTTCGGCTTTCGGCCGAAAGAGTTTTTTCACCGAAAATATGTCACCGAAACAGAAACAACCTAACAACCTTGCGTGTTGTTGTGATGATGTCGCGCTGTCGGGAGTCGCGCTGTTTCTATGTAAACTGCGCGCAATGCGTCCAATAAATGCGTCTTTAACACTTTGATTGCCTAAGGCTAAATTCATGATATACCATAGGTTGCCAGCTCTATTTGTCTATGGAGAAATTCCCCTTCTTTGCAGGGCTATAACTTTTTAAATTCTATTGCTACATTGCCATTATTAGGGCCCATTCAAAGTCCTATATGTATTGTTCATTGTGTAGCAACGTTAAACTTTTTCATTCACATATTCATAGTAAAGTATGGTCTAATGTATAAGTATGTTTTCATCTCTTTCTGCAGCTTTCTCCAGAACGTGATATATAGCCCCAAATGCATTATATTGATGATGAAATACAGTTTGATGGCAATCAGCGCGATATAAAAAATTCCAACTAGACGTACTTCTAGAAGTTACTACACGTCATCTGATGTTGACCGGATGGGCGAGGGGGCGTTTATAATTCCGTGGGCAGCGTTATACCAATCATCTAATGTGGGTCAAATGTTGATAATAGCAGTTAAGGCGCTCCCATAGTCCAGCAGACTGTACACAGAGCAGACTCCGCGGAGGTCCGCGCGGACTCTTTGAGCTTTCATAGTCGAGCAGATCTCAGCGGACGTCCGCGGTCTATTTCCTACATTTCTCGCACCAGTTTTACTACATTTCCCACAAAAAAAGTTTTACGCACTTGAATAACAGGTATATAGGCAGCGAGATGCAATGTACCGTATAGGCTTGAGGTGGACAGCGCGTGGTGCTGAAATGAAACACGCATTGCATGAAATAAAAGCACCAGTTTTATTTAAAAATATTGGAAACGGAGATAACATTCTATGTTATCTCCGTTTCCAATATTTCGAAATAAAACTGGCAATTTTACACACTTCATTTAGAAAAGCCATTCAAACATCTCTCTTGGCACGGAGCGAGTGGTCAGAGTAAAATGCAGATCGGCGTCACATTAAATGCAGTTCGATGTCAACCAAAACGCCGAGCAGCGTTTTGTGTGACACCAAGTCAGCGGCGCGGATGTCCGCGCGTCAGAAAATAGTAGCTTCGCACCTGTGGGTCTGCTGTCCGCTGAGATCAAAGCTCAAAGAGCCGCGCGGACCTCCGCGGAGTCTGCTCTGTGTACAGTCTGCTCGACTATGGGAGCGCCTTTAGTATCGAAGACGGTAACGTTACACGCTAAAACTCACCCCAGTCTCCGCGCGCCGTTGGGCGATCATCGTAGAGTAGAAATGTTATCATTATGGGATGTAGATTTACCCGGTCCATCTCCAGCTTGTATAATGGTATATACGTCCAAATCATGTTGTTTATCGAGTTATTGGCAATCGATCACTGTGTATTGTGACGAGCTAGAATGCCGGGACCTATAGCGAGTGCCCGGAAGCAATACGGCCGTCCAGCACAACCTCTATGGCGCTTCCTGTTAAGCGATTGCGCCGATCGGCCACCAGATGGCGCTCCTGAACCGCCAGAGAGCTCAGTGGGTCCTCCTGGTGGATCTCAGGCCAGCGGAGGGGAAATATGAATCCGGTCCCAGATTTTTGAAATATTGATATCAAAGACGCTGTAAAGCGTCTTCGGCAACTTGAGCATGGCCGGGAATGACGTGTTTAAGCGTTTCCTGGCAGCCAAAGTGTTAACATGCTTTATATCCTTATTTGCTATATGCCGCGGTTAATCACTGAGTGATCTAATATGCATATTATTCGCGTGTTGTTGTGATGATGTCGCGCTGTCGGGAGTCGCGCTGTTTCTATGTAAACTGCGCGCAACGCATCCAATAAATGCGTCTTTAACATGCTTTATATCCTTATTTACTATATGCCGCGGTTAATCACTGTGTGATCTAATATGCATATTATTCAGAGCGAGAGGGGGGGATTGTGTTTCTGCCTATGTTATACTCGAAGTCAACTTCCTGCCTGTTGTTGCTACGCAACTGCAGCGTGGGGGGAAACTGCCCCGCCTGCTACATTGTGTACGGTTCATTTAGTGCAGAAACGGATTGTTAAAGCGGCAAATTAAAGACAATCAAGCGGAATTTTCTTCAGTCCTTCACAATGCCAAAGAGCTGCTGTGTTACCCGTTGTACTAATGACAAAAACTGAAATCCAAATCGCAAGTTTTATACCATCATGGAGGAAAAAGTGGCTGTGGCTAACTTTCGGCTAACTCGCTCTGCTGTTGTGGTTGTGGTAGCTACATGCTAAGCTAACGTTAATCACATCATATTGAACCGATAGGAGCTTATCTTATCTAATCTTACGTGGATGTTTGATCGGGTAGTGGCACACGTGGTACCACCACGTAAGATTAGATAAGATAAACTATCGGTTCGATATGATGTGATTAACGTTAGCTTAGCATGTAGCTACCACGACCACAACACCAGAGCTAGTTAGCCGAACGTTAGCCGCCAGCCACTTTTAACTCCGTGATGGTATAAAACTTGCGATTTGGATTTCTGTGTTTGTTTTGTTATTAGTACAAAACGTAACATAGCAGCTTCAATTTGGGTATTCGAGAGTTGGCCATGTCTGTATGTGTTTTGTATGGACATTATGTCAAGTCAATCAGGGGGAGCTTCTTTGAATCATATCTCGCCTTAGAATCACCAGAAAGGCTTTCGAAAATAGTGAAATGCCATGTTGGCCTCAATATTTTCATAACAAATCATATGAAAATGTTATGAAATGAACAAGAATATGATAAAACATAAAAAAACGGACCTCAACACATGCATTTGATACTAGAAATCCGTATGGTCCCCCTATACCAAGATGGCGGCGGTCTCGTGACATCAGAGTGTCTTCGAGAATGTAGTTACTCTCCCTCGTCCCCGCTGTAGTCCACACTCAGCTGTGAGAGAATTGTTGAATAGATACACAAATGTTCTAGAATGTTTGATTATGACATCATACTGAGCTGGACCTGTACTTTGTGACGTTATGTTATTTTGGGCATTCATAACATTATTTCGCGCGACTGTACATTTGTAACGTTAACACAGCCCAGCTGTCAACTGTACTTTGTAATGCTATGTTATTTCGGGCATTCATAACGTTATTTCGCGCGACTGTACATTGTAACGTTAACACAGCCCAGCTGTCAACTGTACTTTGTAATGCTATGTTATTTCGGGCATTCATAACGTTATTTCGCGCGACTGTACATTGTAACGTTAACACAGCCCAGCTGTCAACTGTACTTTGTAATGCTATGTTATTTCGGGCATTCATAACGTTATTTCACGCGACTGTACATTGTAATGTTAACACAGCCCAGCTGTCTGTCTGTCGCGACTCGCGAGTCTACTGTGCCGAGTCAAGCGAGCACATTCAGCTGGGGACTAGAAAGGTGCGCTCAGTAGAGCACAGATGTCCGCTGCGCAGCCAGAGAAAAGATGGAATTAATGTACTGTATGCATTCAGAAGTGCTGAATAAATGTTTTATGGACCCATAATAGTGATTATTTATTATTTAAGTAAAGTTTTGCCATAATCATATTTTTCCATAATCATAATGTTCCACAACATTGGTAAAAAAAAAATCTATTCTATTAATCATTTTCGGCCTTTCGGCTTTCGGTTTTCGGCCAACTGTTTTCTATTTTCGGTATCGGTTTCGGCCAAGAATGTCCCATTCGGTGCATCCCTAGTAATTATTGTCTCCATCATTACAGGTCTGGAAAAGGGACACAACTGATACAGTGTTACATAAGAGGCCAATTAGTAAATGCAAGAGTTTAATAATAGATGTTTGTCCATCTCTGTTCACAGAGTAATGAATGCAGTCACTTCTTCCAGTTAAAGAACATCTCCTTCTGTGGCTATCATCCTAAAAACAGCAAGTGAGTATGGACAGGACAAGAAGGTCCTCGTGAGGGTTCCCATTTCAATATATGCTCTGAACTAAGTCTCAGTGAGATTGCCTGCATTTTACTCTTTTATTGATGTATTTCCAAACCATGCAATTAAGTTAATAACAGCAGGTACTGTCTGATATTTGCAACATGTGAACAAGCTCCATGCTAAAATACTTGACACCTGTAGACCATAATCAGTTGAATAGATTGAGATACCGTTGCCTCTGTCGCAAAAGCAAGGTGTGGATGCAGGCTGTGAACAATGACATTCTTATCATACAGTACATTCTGTAGTGAGTGGTATGTCTTCTGTGGTTTTCCGTCAGGTATTTTGGCTTCATCACTAAGCACCCAGCAGACCAGAGATTTGCCTGTCATGTCTTTGTGTCAGAGAACTCCACCAAACCCATGGCAGAGTCAGTAGGGTGAGTTGGAAGGTTTCTGCTTCTGTCTTTCTCTTTCACTGTCTTTGCATGCAAGATATGCATCATTAAACCTAGCTTGCTGTTGAGCATGCAAGAGATGTGTCATTTATCAAATATGCCCGTCAAAGTGATTTGTATTGTCTAGAAGAGCATGCCATAGGGATCACACATAGCTTTGTGTGCCAGATTAAAGTTGGGAGATAATTGAGGTAGCCCCCTCTTGTCTTCCAGGAAAGCCTTCCAGTTGTACTATAAAGAGTTTGTGGATTACTCCTGTCCAACAGAAGACATCTACCTGGAATAGTTCCACCCTGCCTTCCAACCACCACAGCCCTGTACAGTACAGTGTATCATAACCTAATGTTGCATGAAGGACCAACATACCGGTATCTAAAAACAAAACGTTTTTTTCTTCAAAACTAATACATCTGACAAAAAAAAAATTTAAATAAAAGAAATTCAAAACAGAAGAGGAAGGGTAAGGTGTTGGGACTCACTGGTCCAGACTTTGTGAAGACTTGACAAGGAGACGAGCCAATGGAAGTGGACCTAACGGGGCGTGTCGTGAGATATACAAAACGAAGTCACTGAGGAAGTGGTGATCTCAGGCTGTCCACGCAAAGCACAACCATCATTTCCCCCCCACGACCTCGGCAACAGGGTCAGCCACCCTAGAGCCTTGTCTTAGTGGGCATGGCACTTGTACCTGAGCAACAGTGGTGGGACTTGGCGAACAGTGTTTCTGTTTCTGAAGTGACGATCAAAAAGGTTTGGATAAAGGAATAACGGACGAGTGTATTGTGATGCGATGCATAGTGTGCGAAGGCGAAGGAGCTGTACAGTATGTTAAAGAAGATCAAGGCCACGTATTGAAAAACGCAAACTAACTACAGTACAACATTACTAGTATTATTAGTTGTGTCCCTTTTCCAGACCTGTAATGATGGAGACAATAATTACCATCTGCTCTGTCCGGTGACAAACTTTTACTTACGGTGTTTTGCGCCTTCTTGTGGCTGCTATTGATACAGTAGTGCTTAGGAACAATATGGCCTCCTCTATCATTTGCCCAGTAAAGCCTTAGTCCTCAGTCCCCCTTTCTGGTCCTATAGGCCCTTTAACATCTCGACCCCAGGGTCACACTCAATAGCTCTGATGTTTCACACCGGGTTCAACGGTTGACGACAGGGATTCTCTGCTGTTTGAAACTTCAGAATTAAACCTGGATTAGGCTATTCCTTGACTGGTGAGATTACCTGGTAAACGCCAAGGTCAGAGCAGAGGTGGATTATATCCGTAATAATGTGATGCCATAAAACAAATAGACTTATCTCCTCGTAGTTCCCATGTCAGGAAGACTGAACGGGGTAAAAACGTGGCCATTTGAAGGTATTTTGATATGAGATATAGCCTCAATGAGTTGTGGTGCAGAGGGGCAGTCTACAAATTACAAGCAGGAGGAGACTTTGGTGTCTTTCAGATCTCACTAGTAGTGCCTCTTTTTCTTACCATCTGATTATTGTGACTTTACTTTTCTCAATTGACATTATACCATTTTTTTTAAGATGACCTGAAAGTGCATTTTAAATTGAGGTTGAAAACAAATTGTGTTCTTGTGTACGAGTTTGTCGAATTGGACAATTTCTGATGAAAAGACGATGAGAAATGCCGCAAAGACGACTGACGGAGGGGCTCGACAAAAGTGGTCAAAACTGTTGAAAACAATTGGAATCTTACAGCATTCATAATAATCTAACATTTATGTCTAACCAAGTATTTTATTTGATCTATATTCAACATGAGATAGAATGTCTGTAAAGTAGGATTTAAATCGAATTGAAGGATGTGTGATTTCTCAGTTCAGCCATCTCACGCAGTCACTCTGTTTTGTTTTTCTGTTGTTTCTTTTGTTGTTATTATAGTTTTTTTTCCATGTGGTAGGCTACCTTTCAAAACAGCTTCCTACAATATAGTACAAATCACCTGTTTTTATTGATTATAGCCATCATAGTCTCATAAAGAGATGCAGAGTGGTTCCTTTCTCAATGGCAAACCAGGCCCATGAGGAAGTGTACTGTAGTGGAGGCTATTGGAATGGTGTACAGACATGCCATATATAAATAAATATATTGTAATTACAAATGTTACATTGTATTGATTCATTCTGTAGTATGTGACATTTCTCTTATTATATTATCTTTTTTTGACGTGTGAATTATTCTTTATTTAAACATTTAAATGCAGAACCTGCAGGCGTCCTGTCATTATTATGTTCTTATGCTCATGTGTGCATGCAATCAAGCACGCGCACACACACACTCCCTCAAAATAACTCAAAACACAGACGTAAATAAATTATAAATGGATACATCGCTTACACATGCACACATTTTCACTTTAGAAGTTGTACTGTATGTGCAGTGGCCTGTAAACCGTTGTTTCACAATAAAAACTGGTTTGTAAAACATGATTCTCCATCAAAGCCAGGAAAGCCACTGAACGACGTACCATGCATCAACAAGAGCTGAACCCAGCTGCAGCCAGCTGCTTTGGAAGAATTTGGGGACAAGATTGCTCATGCGACCGAGCGCTTTCCCTTTAGGGATTCCAGCACAGCTGAATCCATCCTCCTTTCTTAGAGCTGCCCAAGGTTTTTCCGACACTGGCAGGGGGCCTGTTGGACCTTTCCCTCCCTCCGTGGCGCTCCTCTTCCGGGCAACACTCTTCGGGACAGATTCAGCTGGACGCTTGGGCCCTTGGTTTATAACTGTCAAGTTTGTTCTTATTTTCCCCACTTGAAGGGCCCAGGCAACGTGATAAAGGAAGGATATAACTCTGTGACTTCTTTGACCTTTGTTTGTCATTTATTTGGTTGACAAATGGTTGTCACAATAGCAGTCACAATAGCAGGTTATAAACCTGAAAGGGTATGAAAGGAAATGTTTCAACATAATACATAGGCTATAATAATACCATAAATTATAATTAACATTAATACATTTAGCCTATATTATCAGTTCATTCAAATAAACAATTACCAAATGCATTTTCATTAAGAACATTCATTCAGCATTTACCAATACATTTGACATTTTGTATTATTCTTATTTATTCTTTTTATTTATTATATATATATACCACATATAACCTATATTATATATATATATATATATATTTATATATATATATTATTTATCTATTTATTTATATATATAGTATTTATTTATTTATTTCACCAATCAACATTGTTCTTTAAACTTAACCATGTCATGAATGTCATGCATCAAAATGTTCAAATATTCAAACTGTTGTAATGCCAAACATTACAGGCCTACAGAAACACCATTTCCCAGGGTGCACTGGGGCCGCATGTCAAACATTTCATGTTGAGCAGAGCTAACATGCTACAAACATTTCATGTTGAGCAGAGCTAACATGCTACAGTAAGCAAAGCACAAAGCAAGCAAAGCACATAATCATAAAGCAAGCAGGGCACATGCACATTAAGCAAGCAGGAAAGGTAAATGTAAACATAGCATTGGGCTATCACGTTCCTGGTCTGATTGCAGCTAACTCACTAGGCAGCGTTATTTTTTTCCGTAGCCGTATTTCTGGCAGACGCTCTCTGATTGGCCACTGACATGTTTGCCCAATCGCGTGACGAGCTGTGTCTTTGCCCATTTTCGTGTCGAACAGCCTGCAAACTACCTGGCGTTCTATCGCCCTGCTCTAAGACAAACTCTAACCGTAACCAACTTCGAAAGAGTGCCTAAGCTTAACCGTCGAAGGAACTTGCCGTCACGCTCTAAGACAAACTCTAACCTTAACCAACTTCGAAAGAGTGCCTAAGCTTAATCAGTGTAGAAACAGGCATCGGCCAATCAGAGAGCGTCTTGCCAGAAATGCGGCTATGGAAAAAAATAACGCCACTAGGCACAATGAGCTGACTCAATGACTGAATGAACTGGGGTTTCAATGCAAGTCCTCTGGGCTGCCCCCATAGATGCCAGATGGTAAACCATTCAAGCCCTCCCATGCTGCCCGCATGCGTGAACACTTTAGGCAACTAACATGTGCTTCCGCATTGCTCTGATTGGCCCACTGACCCCACGTGACGCTACGCTCGTTTTCGCCCGCACGCCGGTAACGCAAGCGAGCCTTGTAATGTTAAGCGACCTACTCGCGGAAATGGGAATGTACATATTTATCAAAACAACTACCAACGCGATTCACTCTACCAGACAACTACCAGATTCACTCTACCAGATTCACTCATAAACGTTATATAACATAACGTTATATGCTGTTATTTCGCGTTTTATTCATAACGTCATATGCTGTTATTTCGCGCTTTATTCATAACGTTATTTCGCAACACAGCCCAGCTGTCAGAAACTGTACATTGAGGGGGTTTGATTCAAAGCCCTATCGAAACTGTCTTGCACTAGTATAAAGCAGCATCAATGTGCAGAAACTGTACATTGAGGGGGTTTGATTCGAATCACTGTACATTGAGGGGGTTTGATTCGAATCACTGTACATTGAGGGGGTTTGCATCACTGTTTACACTCACGCCTTACTGTACCATGTTCTACATATAGAACCCCATCTCATGCACCGGTTTGAATCAAAGCCCTATCGAAAAGTACTCAAGCTCTACTGTCTTTAACTATAAATGTTTACACTCCCCACTTACTGTAGAACATGGTACATGAGTATATAGTATATAGGGATGTTGCACTTGAGCACCAAATGTACAGTGCCCCCCCCACCTACCCACCGCGTCACTCTAACGTTACCTCACCGGCAACTTATCTAATTTAACAGAAAATTAAAACATCTTTTCAAAATCTTTCTTCACATCTATATTTGTAAATTCCACATAACCTTAGATCTTGTTCTTTAAACATTACGTAGGCCCCTTACCCGCTTGCGAATTGAACTCCACCACCCCATACGTTAAGCTAAAACCAAAGATTTTCGCCCATCACCCCGTTTTAAACAGCATAAATACGACATTTCTCTCAGTTTTTAAAGCAATCAACTTATATACGCCAACTCCCCCACACCTTAGCTAGTATCCCTCCGTTTTTAACAACAATCCGACCGTCGCAACATATTTAAAACACATAATTCATCGCTAGTCATTACACGCCAAGACGCTCGTATTTTCAAATCTCTTTGTCTAGTTTAGCGACACAACACGACAATTCAACATTACTTTTACAGTTATACTGTTTATTAAAACACACACGTATTTAACAACGACCTCAAGTACTTCCTATTCATCAATAAATGAGGCAGAATACTCATCAATAAATGAGGCAGAATACACAGTGACTGTATCCTTTTTTGTTTATTGCACTTGTTCCTGCTGCAAATGAAATCAAAGATGACGGCTTTCTGTTTTCGTTCTACACTCAGTGCGTAGAGCTGCTGGGATTCACGAAGGAGAGCGCTAGCCAATCAGAGCAATGCGGAAGCACATGTTAGTTGCCTTAAGTGTTCACGCTGCCCGCGTAGATGCCTGATATAAATTATTATCTTTTTACCCCTAAAGTTAATTTAATTTCAATTTACGTTTGAAAATAGTTGCAAGGAGTACATTTGATCATTTAGGGGACATTTATATTGTACCATTGTTTTGGATAAATAATATATGTAATTTTGAGTCAATAAAATACATTTGGCTCTCTTTTCTCCTAAAGAGTTCGACATCCAATGTATTATTATTATTAACCACTACACCACCGATGTGCCGCACCATGACAGTCATTCAAAGAAGAAACAATATCATTAATATAAATAGTAAAAAGCATATTTAATTAAGCATAATGGATTATAAATGTGTACAAAGTTGTTTTGGTGTTGGGGGTGGGTGTGATTAGCCTTGAGCGCTGCAACACTGCTTTCCACAAGCACTCTGATGTTTGCTCCACCTTTTACCTGCCTCTCATAGTCTACTGTGCCTGTTTCAGTATCTTCCCTGGCCAGGCCACATTGTCTTGCGGGCCGCATCCAATCCTGGACTGACGCCATCTCAACGTCTCCCAGGCATGTGGTTGGCAGCCGTACACCTTCCAGCACTATTTCCAAGCCAATTGGATTGAGAAACGGGGACCTTGTCCTCTCTCTCTTCCTCTCCCTCTCTCTCTTCCTCTCCCTCTTATTCCTACTCTCACTCCTATTGCCTCCATGTTTGCAAAGTTCTCACAAAAGAGGTGAGTTTACCTGAGGCCTATTTGTAGTGCTGAGGCTCAGACTGATTGGTGTTCAATTAGTGCATGAAGCGTTTTCGTTAGTGCATGAAGCATTTCCGTGTGTGTGTGTGTGTGTGTGTGTGTGTGTGTGTGTGTGTGTGTGTGTGTGTGTGTGTGTGTGTGTGTGTGTGTGTGTGTGTGTTGCCAATTTTCAGGTAGTGTTTTTCATTTTGAATAGAAGTGTTTTCCCAATGAGATTTTATTTTTGAATAAGAAACTATGTGTAGTGTTTTGCAGAATTGCAAACAAAGTGCAAAGCAGAAAATGTGTTTGTACTTTTGGTACCGTGTTTAGGGAATGGTTACAAAAATGGTTAATGGTTTTGATACTTTTGTCTAAGCATTCACTTAGTGTGTAAGGATGGGTAACTGTAATAGGCCTCTATTGTGTGTTGGTCAAATGATGTTACATCATGTAAGTAGTGAACTACATGTAAGGATTTGTGAATTACGTACATTCACTCCTGAATACAGAATACAAGGGCAAAATAATAAAAGGAAACAAATTATATATATATATATATATATATTTTTTTTTTTCTTCGTTTTTACAAAATACACATACCGGTACGGAAATTTTGATCACTTTTAGGACACACAGGTTGATTTCTCACAAGTCGCATTTCTGTAAAAAGTAAGGCCTGTTATTTTGGTGGTTGTGGAGTTAGTATCGTCCTGAAATCTGGCACCAAAGCTATTAAAATCTCAAAGCAGCATTTCATCTTGATTAAAGGTAGGATTGGATTACCAAATCCAAATCCAGAATTTTAGGATCAGGATTTCCTTTCATCGGTTTGGTAAAAACCTGATTTACAGATTGCATCCGATCCGATCACTATTATCATCAGAGAACTTCTCAGAGAAAAACTGGCCCTAGGTGAACATGTTGTACATGATCCTAACTCACCCCTGGGTGCCAAACCGCACCACTCAGAATTAACCACCCAGTGGCCAGCTGTGTCATTCAGCTGACCCTGAATCAGCTTGGACCTGTCTGAATGAAGACAGCCTTGCATTATTCATATATACACTTCCACCACCTGGCCCTGTGAGTTCATTTGGCCAGTTTACCATTCACCCTGTCACAGATCTGAAAGCATGGAGAGGTCAGTTTGTTATCAGAGCAGCATAGGCATCCAGGACAAGGCACACTTTCAAGATAAAGTGCTCAGTCAGAAATGTGTACAACAGATAAAGTTACTGCATACATATTGTGTTAGAAGGTTTACCCAACAGTTGCAGAAAAAAAAACACAATAGTATGGCTTTGGTGTACCAGATATTATTAGCTTGCAAAGCATATCCAGACATAGTTATATCCAGACAGCTATTAGTACTAACATAACACGGAGTTCAGCTTTTTACCACTTGAGGGCACTAGAGCATTTTGTCAAGGCTACACAAAGTTACTGGTTTCCTCCTCCTAAGAAGAACTGAAAGGTCAAATCCCACGGATTCATGAATCAGTGAGAATACATTTACATGTTTTCTATGATAAGTATGAGTTCAGTTTGAGTTCTAAAGGGGTGTAGGTTCTCCTGTGGCACAGCTGCCCAGTTCAAGGTTGCAACGTTTCTGTACTGGTCGAGTGACTTCCCATCAATTAAACACACTCCCCCTCTATGGACCCCTCCCCCCTCCTGTCCTCCTTGCCCCCACAACCCCATCCTCCTCACCCACCCCTGGCTCAAGCCTGTCTCTGGGGTCTACTAGTTGCCTTGGCAGCCCACCTGGGCATGAAGCAGGTGATGTCACCTACAGTCCCTGGCCCTCTGCCCTGCAAATCACATGCATAATCAGGCTATACTTCCCCTCAGTGTAGGGCTTCAGTTGTATGGAGCCTTCAGGCTTCATGTGTCTCAAATACAGCTGAGTTTATACTATGGGCTACATGTCTGAGTTACCAATGCTTCCCCTCATCTAAGATGATATTAATGTTTTGATATAGAGTAAACATATTGTTTGCCTGGTTGCCATCTGTGTTCTCTGGGGCTGGACTTGTAAACAACGTTGTTTGGATGCAATTGGAAAAAGGTAAATTGTGACTGCAATATTCTCTAATAATCTGCTGCAGAGTAATGAAGGCAATGTATACTCTCCAAAAAGATATGTTGGAGAAATAATATAATGTGTTGTCCCTTGCTAAATGTAGCACACATACAGGTGTGTTGAAAAACAACACAACATGTGTTTTAATGACACAATTAAACTATAACAAATATAACTATGTTTCACGAAGGACGTCACAGTCATAATGCTGCCGACCACACAGGCTACATCAGCAGGGTAAAAGTGAGAGTTATAGCTTAGCTTACTGTGCTATGCTACCACTGACACGCAGAGACAGGTTAATCACAAGCCCAACACATGACTTCATCTGCTGGCCTGGAGATGAGGGGGGTGGGGGGGGGGGGGGGGGGGGGGGGGTAAACATACAATGATGTCTCATAGTGTCCTGAAGAATCACTTTCATGTACATTTTTGTTTATTATGGTGTGTGTGTGTGCGTGTGCACATGCGTGTGTGTGTGTGTGCGTGTGCGCGCGCGTGTGCGCGCGTGTGTGTGTGTGTGTGTGTATGAGTGTGTGTGGGGGGGAGCAGAGAGCAAGGTATAATGGAAGAAGAAGGGAGATCGATGGAGACTTACTAGCTCAGTGGACAGAACTGTTCCACAGGTGGCTTTTAAAACCAAACTGTAGCCTATAACACACACACACACACACACACGCACACACACACACACACACACACACACACACACACACACACACACACACAGAACATCACACGCCCAGCTTCCCGGAGGTGTGGGTGGTTTAGGTGTCAGGAGCCCTAAAATAACACAGGGTCGGTTGGGATGGTGGCTTTATCACTGCAGAGTGACGCTTGGCAGACAGAATAACACCCAGCCATAGGGGTCTCTGCTGCCAGCTGTTTATCTAAGCTGTGCAGACATCAAGCCCCCCCCCCCCCGAATCCTCTGAATGGCATGATGTGAATCATGTGACCCTACCCCGAAGAAGGCAGTTAAAATAAAAAACAGAGCGTGTTTTTAGAAGCAACAGTGTCAAGCCACTAAGCCAGCGTGTGTTGACATCATCCTGGTCACTTGCTTTATGAGAGGTGACATTACTGTTGAGACTGCAGCTATGAAAACACAAGCGGTGAGCTGGGATCACAACCCCCACTCAAACAACACAGTGGTTCCATGCATTAGCGAGATGCAGTCGGCGATGTGTGTGTATGTGCCTCTATCTGTCTCTGACGTGTGTCACTGTGTGGGTGTGCGTGTATTTGCCACACCTTGAAATGCCTCTGTATGGTCCAGTGATGTGTTGTTTCGTGAACAATCCGATTGTTTTGAACGGCTCTTTGGCACAAACAAAGGGAGTCGAGTCATACTTCGACGTACTCACTCTCAACGTCGACAAGACCAAGGTGCTGATCATCGACTACAGGCGGGGAGGAGCGGGACACGACCCCATCCACATCAACGGGTCGCAGTGGAGAGGGTCGCCAGCTTCAAGTTCCTCGGGGTCCACATCACCGAGAAGCTGGACTGGGGAGTGCACACTGGCCACATGGTGAAGAAGGCCCAACAACGCCTCTACCACCTCAGGCGACTTAAGAAATTTGGCATGGGGCCACAGATCCTTAGGGCCTTCAACAGAGGCACCACGGAGAGCGTACTGACAGGATGCACCACTGCATGGTTTGGAAATACCAACCAAAGCGACCGCAGAGCACTGGAGAGAGTAGTGCGAATGGCCGAGAAGATCTGTGGAAGCAAACTACCCTCCATAGACAATATCTTCACTGAACGGTGCGTCAGCAAGGCACACAGGATTCTGAAAGACCCCAGCCACCCCAACCACAAACTGTTTGAGCTCATGCCGTCTGTCAGACGGTACCGGAGTCTCAGATCCACCTCCAAAAGAACTCTGAACAGCTACTTCCACCGGGCCAACAGGCTACTGACTGAGAGACTCTGAACCATCACGGACACGCACACAAAGCACCTTAAATGACTTGCACACACTGCTGCTACATCATGTACAAAATGTCTTTTTTTATTTCCAAAAAACTTTCAAGATATGTCTATTTATCATCCACTGCTCTTTAACTTCACTGTTTAACTTGACTTTAACTTCACTGTTACCTTGTATAGTAATATAGCTTAGCATAGGATTGTATAGAAGCTAACCAACAGCTGCAAGCCTGCAAACAACAACGCCATTGATATAATGAGCTATCCGTATTCCGTAGTAGGGCTGACCTTCAAATTCTTTTTGGGAATTCGAAGCTTTGGGGCAGAGATTCGATTTTAATTCGAAGCTTCGAGATCATTATTTAATTTTCAATTTTTTTTTATGTTGTGGGACTTGTACAGCACTTTGTTCAAGTTTGTCAGTGCTGTAAAGTTTAAACCTTTTTAAATCTTAGACAAACAAAACACTTTGCTTTCATGAAATATTGTAAGCCGTCATTTGAGGCTTTATAAAAGCAGCATAATGAACACAAATCTGTCAGTGCCGAGTCCGACCTCATCTTAGATAACAAACAGCATTGCTTGTTGTAGTTAACAAAGAGAGGCAGAGTTAATTTAGCAAATTTATTTTTATTTTTTATTAATCGAGATCTACTTGAAATCAGCCCGCGATCTACCTGTCGATCGCGATCGACTGGTTGGGCACCACTGATTATAGGAGTATAGATAGTATAGGGAATAGGATAGCAACATAGCGTACCATAGTAAAGTTTAAATTGTATAGGATGGATTATTTAAAGTCTATTTGTTAACCCTAACCCTAACCATAACCCCAACCCCAACCCAACCCTAACCATAACACAAACGGGAATATAAGGGGTTACAATTCAGAAATCTTTGGAATCTTTGATAGATATGTTGAGTTAGGTTCATAAAAAAATTATTGGAACGAAATATTACAAATTACGTTTTTTATTACCTTGAACGTGATGCAATCTTTTCATGCACTGATGTGCCAACTCTGTCAGTTACCTAACAAGGCAGAAGGGTTAAGGTGAGTGTTTGTTAAAAGTGAGTGTGTGCATGTGGATGTGTGTGCAATGAGTGTAGATGATGTGTTGTTAGTCATTGAGCATCGATCCTGATGGCCAGGGCCCAGGAGTTCAAAACGTTTAATCCCTATCTGATTGGATCAGGTTTTGATTTTGGGTAGTTCAAAACCAAAAAACAGGATTAGGATCACTTTGATATCCAATCAGATCAGGAAATCAAATCCACGCTTTAATCTGGATCAAATCTTCAAAACGGGCAGTTCAAACCGACAACACAGGATTGGGATCAGTTTGAACTGGATTATCTTGATCCCACCAGAGGGGTGGATTTCCAGTGAATTACCAGAGCAAAATGTACTATACAATTTATTTAAAAATACGTTTCAATATAAATAAGATGGCAACGTTTGTTAACTGAATTAATACACAATTATAGCCAATCAATTACATTTGTTATCTTTTGGTCACATTTGTGGTGGCCTATTTTGTTTTCAACCAAATGCTGATGACATAAATGTTTATGCTCATAAAAGTATCACAATAAAGATTGTCAATCACAAATGTAATTTAGATTAAAGAAAAAATATCTTTAACAAAAAAAAGTCCAGCATCTGTCATCACTCATCACCTTCAGCAAACTGAAACCTTACAGTAGAATTCAGCCGCTCAAAGCACGCCTGGATGATCAGCTGCCTTTGAATGAATGTTTTTTTGTTGTTACCCAAGTGGGAGTATTTCTTTAATTACAATTCCATTGTGATTTTATGTCCTTTATGTATTTAACAATATAATTAGACATTATAGATGTCTCTGCAATGTGGTCCACTCCTTGTCTTCCTTTTTTTTCATATCCACTAGATGGAGATCGGTAGGATTAAAGCACTGATATTCAGGATCTAGTAATCTTGAAAAGTCTGAATCTGGATCAGGGTGTCCTGGATTGCTTTGAAATACCGGGACAAAATCTGTCCGAGTTGTCTGATCCTGGATCACAAAAAATGGGATTTAAAAATCTGATCGGATCAGATAGGGATTAAAGGTTTTTAACTCCTGGGCCCTGGGGATAGAAGCTCCTTCTGACCAGTCTCTCTGTACTGGCCATGAGACTCTGGTAGTGCTTGCCTGACCGCAGCAGTTAATTTACTGACCGCAGCAGTTTTTTTTACTGTAAGAACTGTTGTTGTGAAGGGCCAGATTAAAGCTGAGAATCTACATTTATTGTTTTATATACTTTGTATATTATTTATATATACACGGAATATCCCTTTACCTGCGTTCGAACCATAGTAATATTCACTTTCCTTATAGATAATGCCCCCTGACGGCGGCGCCAGGCAGTCTCGCACTCAGACAGGTGCAAGGGGCGAGTTTGGGGCTAGTCAGGACATGCCCTTGGCAGTGTATTGATTCCGGGCAAGTGGTTAGGTTTGGAACTAGAAAGCCACTTAAGTATATATATTGGCGCAGGTGCGCACAGCAGCACTTAGTTCATCAAGTTCATCCCGAGTCAACGTGTAGTGAAGTGAGCAACCGTGCGTCTAACAGAGCGTTGAGAGCCACGTGCGGATAGAATAGTAAAGTGACCAGAGTTTAATGCAGTAACGTCAAGTTCGACCTAATCTAATGTGAAGTAAATAGTCGTTCATTTATTGTATATCGTGCAACCCAGTTAGTAGCATTGGACATGTGCACAGGAGAACCAGCGTCGGCGATTGCAGAACCATTACTGGTTGGATTATATTGATTTGGAACGTGTTACCCGGAGAAGAGCCTCGTTGATTTCCACTATCGTTTGGGATTCAACCTCGGGAGGATTACAACTCGGGCTGGCCTCATGGACAGAGGCTGGCTAGCTGTCATCAGTGCTATCGAGCATTTGGATTACAACTATTGCTTTGCTGCTGATAGTGGGATTTACAAGGACCGACTCCTGTACGTGGAGTCTCTTTATTCTTCATTGAATCAGACTGAGTATCCGAACATTCCTCTACCCCTCTAGGCTTTACACCCCGGAGGGAACCCATTGTCTCCAGGCGGTACCAGCGTTGCCTTCTATGGTTGCTATTATACGACAGGTGGCGTCAACTTAGACCCATTGTAGGATTCCTGCTATTCCCAGTGACTCATGCTGCTGACTGACTTTACGCATATTCTTCGCCATACAAGCGCGACCCTAATTCTCATTCTGTAACCTAATGTTGCATAATAATAAAATACCCTCAAATACTATTTCTTTGTCAATGCCGTGTTCTTGTGAGTGTTCACCATCTATATTTGATGTACTGTCTGGCCAGTAATTAAAGTACATAACTAGCAGTGGTTTAATCTATCACAATCTTTAATACAGTCAGGGTTTTGTAACCCCTCAGTTACAACTGTTATGGAAATGTTATCTATGTCCATCTGTGTTAAATCTCTGTACAGCTTGACTAGTTTAATGTGACCAACTAGTGGACTGGTCTGACTACAGCAGACACATATTCGACTGTCTCTTTAAGGACTCCAAGGTGTGGGAGCCGTAGAGCCGTGCCAAGGTTGTTTCCCACTCCAGTTAAGACATAACAAAGGCTATTGAGCCAATCTTGTTATTCATTTCTCCCCTTTGGGCAGACTTTGTTTACCTTTCTGTCATATCTGGATGTCTAGTGTTACGTCATTTCAATTATGTATTTAATCTGTGTCTGACCAGACCTCTGGGTAACTTTCTGGTCAGACGCTTGTGTGTAAACATATGTGTCTTTCTATAAACTGATCATTTTCACTGTGGCCACAGATGAATAAATCTATGTTAATTTTTTTTATACAACGGCATGCAAATTTCTCGATTCTGATTGGCCATTCACACGTCTTTATTGGCAACAATCCACGGTCCTGGGCTCAGGACCCGCCCACAACCGAATCACATAACCCTCCCCGGCTCACTCCGGGAGAAAACAAGATCGCGGACAACAAATGGTTATGTTGAAAGCACCATAACGACTAAATATGAAGCGATTCTGTCAAGGGGAATGTGTTCGTCCTTTAAACAATGTTGGATGATGTAATTGATGGGTCTTGAGTCAATCTAGAACAAAAGAAAAATCGCGGTTTGATTGATAGATTAATTGATTGATTTAAATTTCTACTTCCTTCTTTCTACTGACTGCAGCGTTCTCTCTCACACTGTCCGACGCTGGCGTACCCACAAACACACACACACACATACACACACACACACACACACACACACACACATACACACACACACGCACGCACACACACACACACACTGTGACACACACACACACACGCACACACACACACACACTCCTGTCTGCAACAGCGGGGGAGTCAGACTGAGAGAGAAGCAGCGCTGTTTTAAGTGAGCATGGTCTATTGAATTGATTGATTGGTTGATTGCTAATTTTATTACTGTACCCCTGGTTTCCAACTGGTTAAGTTTAGGCTAAAAGAAATAAATAAAAAAATAGGGCGAAGAAAACGTTTTTTTCCTATAGGGCAAAGAAAACGTTTTAATTTGTTTTACCTACTTTATATAGAAGCATCTAAGAATGAAGTTCTATGGAAAGTAGGTCTGCATTCCCTTAACAATTGTGTGTATTGAGCCGTACTGTATTGTACCCATTCTGCATCTGGTAATAAAATTTTCAATCAATCATTCCAATAATACACAGTTGGATGTGTTAGTTGGTTGGATGCACTTCAAGCTGCTTCCACATGAGGCAACTTCTCTCAATCATTCCAATAATACACAGTTGGATGTGTTAGTTTGGTTGGATGCACTTCAAGCTGCTTCCACATGGAGGCAACTTGTCTTTTTTGTAGTTGTGGGAACTACTTTTTCTGGCGGATGGTTTTTTCAATAAATCTTCGATTAATGTGTGTTTATTGTATAGAAATAAGGTTGGATGAATCTGGCAGTTGTATAAAAGCTTTACACCACGTGCAGTCGTGGTTTGTGACCAATAAACCATGCCTAGGGGGGTCTAACGACCCTCGGCTGCGCCTCGGGCCTAACGACCACCCCTAGGCATGGTTTATTGGTCACAAACCACTCCTGCGTGTGATGTAATGCTTAAATACAGCTTGACTTGGCTCATTCTTTGTTCTTAGTAATTTCCACGACAGAACGAATCAGCAACGTTTTCGGGGACGTTTTACCCCCCGCAGGTTGAATGCCCACTCACGAGAATTCTCGTATTTTCTCGTATTTTTATTTTTTTTATTAGCGATCTGAAATCATATTTCATCAACCAAGTCTACCGTTGGAAAATCACCCACTCCAGGCGCTCAGATGTGAAAAAAGCGCCCCCTATCGTCTCCCAGATGGTAATTCACCCTTTTGGAATGAACTCAATGAAAATGAATGAGAAAAAAAAAACGGGAATCAACATTTTACTTCTCACTCATGCAACCGCCGTCGACCAGTTTCACTCTGGAGTTTCAGAGCAGCGGGGATTATGTGTTTTTACACTATACTCGGTGGATCAATAAAAAGATAGATTTTTTCGAATGGCGATCAGGAATTGGAATAATCCATTTGGATACCATCTGATCTCAGGTAAGGAATCTATGTTACCAGTATTAGGATAATCAGACTCGTTTTCACAGAGATATAAGCTTTTATGTGATCATTTATGTTTAGATTATGTGATATTGCTGTTTGGCTGTGCGAGCAGTCAGTAACTAGGAGAATCAATTTTCAACTCGCGGCACGAGCGTGCACATAATATACTATCGATAATCTAGCGTTTATTTGAAAACGATTCATAAATAGGCCGAACAATGACAACGTTCTAGAATATTCCAGTAAAAGGCGATTATCATGGAATGTCTTATTTTTTTCGTGAAAACGAGTGATTTTCAAAATGCTAGAAAACGGAAATGAAGCGATAAAAAAACAATCTGCTACGACAATGTTGACTGGAAAATGAGTCTTTGATAAGCAACGGGCAGATTAGACACATAGCCATAATTTAAAACATAGATTAGGCGATATTAACGTTAACATTGAAGTGGCCCTGGGCATTCAAGGAGGTAAAAAGGAATTAAGCTTGGGCAGTGAAAGTGTTAATATAGGCCTATATTTTTTCATTCAAACTTCGGCAGACGCTTAATATCACACTCATGTTGGATATCATACATACATTTTAACGATTCAAGGCTTTGTTTCCAGGGGCTTTACAGTAAGTATCTAAGTTTGAATCTGATCCAAATATTATCCTATCATGATCCTAGTGATTATTCTGCAGGGTAAAACAGAGTCTATTCTCTTCGGATCAAATAACAAACTCAGCAAGACCGACGGCTTCTCAGTTACAGTGGGTGACAATATTGTCACAAGGAAAGATGAAATTACATACCTAGGTTCCATCCTAGAGGCAAATCTTTCCTGTGACAAAATGGCATCCAAGGTAATAAAAAAAGTCAACCAACGAACTAGATTCTTGTACCGGATCTCCTCTCTGGTAAACAAGAATACCCTGAAGACTCTGGCAGGAGCACTCATTCAAGGGTACTACGACTATGCTTGCACCTCATGGTACCAAAGCACCTCAAAGGCGCTAAAAACAAGATTACAAACATCACAAAACAAACTGGTCAGACTTCTACTTGACCTTACCCCTAGAACCCACCTCACCCCTGCCCACTTTGACAACCTAGGATGGCTTACAGTAGACGACAGAGTACAGCAACTTGCAATGGGCCTGGTCTACAAGATACACTATACGACTAAGGTACCCATGTACATGTCAAAATACTTCCCAAAGGTCAGTGAATACCACGACCACAACACCAGAGGAAGCTCAACAAATCATGTTAAACCCAGATTCGGCTCAAACAAGGGACTACTAAACACGTTTCGCAATTATGCCACATCAATGTGGAACGCCCTACCCAAAGCTGTAAAGGAATGTGAATCCCTACCCACATTCAAAACCACTTTAAAGCACCTACGGGAGGCTGCAATTCGAAACTGGCCACCGTAAATGTCCAAACCCCCCCACCCCCACCCCCTCCTAATAGACAGTCTCCTCCCCACCGTATGTATATATTCTCTCCCCACCGTATGTATATTTCTCTCCCACCCACCCACCCCCTCCTAATGTACAGTCTCCTCCCCACCGTATGTATATATTCTCTCCCCACTGTATGTATATTTCTCTCCCACCCACCCACCCCCTCCTAATGTACAGTCCCCTCCCCATCATATGTATATACTCTGTCAGGATCTATGGGTAACAGTTGTGGCAATTCCAGGTGTAGGGGTGGCAGAATAAACAACACACAGACAGGTTGCAGTTCCCAAAATCATAGTCTTTATTTTCTATTTAAATAATGATCGCTTGCTGGCGTTAATCTGTCGGCCGGGCGGCGTCTCCGCTCTGTGGCCTCTCGCCTTGCGCTGCTACGGGGGACTGAGAGGAGGCTCCTCGGCTCCGTTAAGTCTCCCCTCCCCAACAGGCGCACCGCGCCGTGATTCGATAATCACTCCTGATGGAACTCTAGTGACAGGTGCTTCCGGAAGCGGACGCCCAAACATGGGCAGCGCCCAGTCATTGGGTCGCCACGTAACGCCCATCAATCACCAAGCCCAGGGGTGGATTGGGGTTGCTACAGTACCCCCCCTCCAGCTCCGACCGTCGGGGAAGAGCGTCCAACGCCCAACAGGCATCCTTCCTGGAGAGGGCGTCTGCGTTGCCATGCGCCACCCCGGACCTGTGGATGACAGAAAAGTTAAACGATTGTAACTCCAGAAACCATCGAGTCACCCTGGCATTGGTCCCCTTTGTCTTGGCCATCCAGACGAGGGGGGCGTGATCCGTCACCAGCATGAAGCGCCTCCCCAGCAGATAATAACGGAGCGTCTCCAGTGCCCACTTAATTGCCAGACCTTCACGCTCCACCGCAGAATAATTGCGCTCGTGTGGCAGTAGCTTCCTGCTCACATACAAGATTGGATGTTCCTCACCCTCCAGCTGCTGGGAGAGGACCGCTCCCAGTCCCACCTCTGATGCATCTGTCTGTACTGTCATCTCCTTGTCGAAGTTCGGGGAGACCAGCACCGGTCCCGAACAGAGGGCCGTCTTGAGGTCCTCGAACGCCGCCTCCGCCTCCGGTGTCCACCTCACCGTGAACGGCCGCCACGCCTGGGTCAGATCTGTGAGGGGAGCAGCGCAAGCAGCGAAGTTAGGGATAAACCTCCTATAATAGCTCGCTAGCCCATTAAATGTCCTGACCTGCTTCTTGGTTAAAGGGCGAGGCCACTCCCTTATCGCATCAATTTTCCTCTTCTGCGGTTTTACATTCCCCCGGCCTATTGTGAACCCCAGGTACTCTGCCTCTTCTAGTCCCAGCCTGCATTTCTTTGGGTTGGCGGTGAGACCCGCCTCCCGGAGGGCACCCAACACCGCTCTCACCTTTTGGAGGTGGGAGTCCCAATCTGACGAATGAATGATAATGTCATCGAGATATGCGGCTGCATAATCCCGATGGGGCCGTAGTACTCTGTCCATCAGCCTCTGAAAGGTAGATGGCACCCCATGCAGGCCAAACGGGAGAACTTTATAGTGAAACAGCCCGTCTGGGGTGGAGAAAGCCGTTTTCTCCCTTGAGGCGGGGGCCAGAGGGACTTGCCAATAACCCTTCGTTAGATCTAGTGTTGTGATGAACCTGGCCTGGCCCAGTCTAGCAATGAGCTCATCCACTCTAGGCATGGGATATGCGTCAAACTTTGAAATGTCATTAAGCTTCCTGAAATCGTTGCAGAACCTGGTTGTTGAGTCGGGTTTCGGCACTAAAACAATAGGACTAGACCACCCCCTATGAGACTCCTCAATTACTCCCATCTCCAGCATGACCCACACTTCTCTTCTTACGGCCTCTCTTTTTGCCTCTGGGATACGATAGGGCTTCAGCTTTACCTTGTCTCCCAGGCTGGTAATAATGTGGTGCTGGGCCAATGTGGTGCGGCCCGGCGTGGCCGAAAACACGTCCCGGTTCTGTTGGACCAGCTCCCGAAGCTCCTGCGTTGGGTCGGGGACAACTGTTCCCCGATGGGAACATCGGCCGCCTCTGCCACCTGCTGCGCAAAAGGGGGGAGAGGGGGGGGCGAGAGCAACACATCCCGGGCATGCCATTTCTTTAACAGGTTAACATGGTATAACTGTCGATGCTTCCTACGGTCGGGCTGGTGGACCTTGTAGTTGACGGGACCCACTTTTTCAATTATGTCGTAGGGTCACTGCCATTTGGCTAGGAATTTGCACTCTGCTGTCGGAACCAGTACGAGGACCCGGTCCCCCACATTAAACTCCCGTGGCTGTGCGCCCCGGTCATAAATACGCTTCTGTGCGTCTTGGGCCTGTTGCATATGTTCTCTCACCACTGGCCAGAGCGCCTTCATCCTGTCTCTCATCACCTGCACATGCTCTATGAGAGACCGGTGGGGCGACGGCTGTTCCTCCCAAATCTCCTTTGCGATGTCCAGGAGACCCCGCGGCTTGCGGGCATAGAGCAGCTCAAACGGCGAGAAGCCAGTGGAATCCTGTGGGACCTCACGCACAGAGAACTTCAGAAAGGGCAACAACTGATCCCAATTCTTCCCATCCTTCTCCATCACCTTTCTTAGCATGCTTTTCAGTGTTTTGTTAAAGCGTTCGCACAGCCCATCCGTCTGTGGATGGTATATGGAGGTTCGCAGCTGTTCCACTTTCATTAGTTTGCACATTTCTTTCATGACCCGCAACATAAAGCACAAGCCCTGATCAGTGAGAATGGAGTCGGCAATTCCCACCCGACTAAACAAATGAAAGAGCTCCCGTGCCACAACTTTGGCCGTCACCGTGCGTAACGGGATGGCTTCGGGGTAACGTGTTGCATAATCTATGATTACCAGTATATACTGGTGGCCTCGGGACGATTTGACTAGTGGGCCCACCACGTCGAGGGCAATTCTTGAGAATGGGGTCTCAATGATGGGCAGTGGGATCAGAGGATTTTTATAGTGTACCTTTGGTGCTGCGCGTTGACACTCTGGGCAGCTCCTGCAGTAGTCCTCTACCGCTCTCTTCATGCCCGGCCAATGGAAACGCGCCTTTATGCGCTCCATGGTTTTGTCCACGCCCAGATGCGCTCCGAGGATATGTGAATGCGCTAGCTGGAGTACAGTGGGAATAAAGAATTTCGGCACCAGCAATAGTTCTTTAACCTCATCATTCTTTTTTACGACTTGGTACAGCTGTTGTCTTTTTATTGCAAAGTGAGGATATGACAGGTTACTCACCCCCTCCACTGGATTTCCATCTACGGTTTTGATATTTGCACGGGCCTGCGTTAGGTTTGGGTCTTCCAGCTGGGCCGTTCCGAACTGACCCGCCAGGTCCCTCCCCACCTC
The DNA here is from genome assembly GCF_963971535.1 of Notolepis coatsorum. Classification (NCBI taxonomy): domain Eukaryota; kingdom Metazoa; phylum Chordata; class Actinopteri; order Aulopiformes; family Paralepididae; genus Notolepis; species Notolepis coatsorum. The sequence continues at coordinate 23,924,923 of NC_140184.1, forward strand.
GTCCACCTGGGGGAACTCCGCAAATGGGTCCTCGTCACTGCTATCCGTCTCGGGGCCCGCTTGGGGCTCCGGCGCGTCGTCACCCACACCTGATGCCGTCTCAGTCTCACTCCCCGTTACATTCAGGGGCTCCGGCGCGTCGTCACCCACATCTGATGCCGTCTCAGTCTCACTCCCCGTTACATTCAGAGCACACACCTTTGGCTGACGTAATCCTTTCCTCTTCCTCGGTTTACCCGTGGAGGGTGGGGTGCGCTGGGAGATGACGGCTGAGCACAGCTGGCCAATCAGCAGCGCTACCGGCAGGTTGGGTATCACGCCAGCTGTCATCGAGCAGACCCCCTTGGTGGTTGTCAGGGTGATCTGTGCTGTGGGATACAACTTTGTGTCCCCGTGCACACAGGACACTGACTTGCGGAGCCTCTGCGTCGCAGTGTGCCAAATGGGGCTGAACCAGCGTTATGACACTACCCGAGTCCAGGAGCGCTACTGCATCTTCGTCGTTGACGCGCACGGGTAAAAGTGTCGCTGATGTTTCCTTATGGGCCCAACAGGCTGCGCCATAATTGCACGTCTTTCCGCGGGGGTCTGAAGCTGCCGCCGATGGCATGGACACATCCCGGTCTGGGCAGTTCCACGAGAGATGCCCTGGCTCGCCGCAGTCATAGCAGCGTCTTTGGTCCTGGTCAAACAGCGGTCTTCTTAGGGGTAGTTCGGGATCACCTGCGTTCCCTACCCGGCCCCTTGGGCTGGGCTCGTCGGGACCCCTCCTCATTCTTAGCCGCTCTGGCTTTTCCCCTCACCCCCCTTTGAGTAAGTCCCGCGTTACCTGGTGGGCCTCCACAATATTCACTAGCTGCTCCACGGAGCGGGGGTCCGCCTGACTCGCCTGCTTCTTCGTGTCATAAGGGAGGGCTCTAACAAAGCGGTCCATATCAATCCGTTCCAAGACAGTGGGCCCTGCGGGGTCGGTCATTAGCCAGGCTCGGCTTATGCAGACTAGGTCGTGCATCTGGGAGCGCGGGGAGGCCTGTGCGTCATACACCCAGTCATGGAACCGCTGCGCACGGGACTGCAGACTATGGCTGTAGCGGGCCAAAATCTCCTGCTTTAGCCGGGTGTAGTTCTCGGCTTGCTCCGGTGGCAGGTCCTGGTAGGCCTTTTGCGCATTACCCGACAGGAAGGGGGCCAGCAGTCCCCCCCAGTCGTCCTCTGGCCAGCCCTCCCGGCCGGCGGTGCGCTCAAACGCTAGGAGATAGGCTTCTATATCCTCCTGCTCCGTCAGCTTGGGGATGAAGCGCCCGGGGTTAGGCCGCGTCCCTGCTGGCCCTTCGTCCTGCCGGTGAGAGGCCATCCGCTGGAGCTTCGCGTGGATCATCCCAGTCTGTTTCCTCTGTTCTTGCAGGGCCTCTTCATGCCGGGCCTGTTGTTCCAGGTTCGCCTGTACGAGCTGCTGCACCAGCGCGTCCATGCTTCTTTTCGTTATTATATATTTTTTTATTTCTTTTATTCTACTTCGATAAAGTCTATCGTTGTTTATTCTGCACCCCTTATTGCCAGTAGACTATGCCCGCATCCTCCACCACTGTGGCAATTCCAGGTGTAGGGGTGGCAGAATAAACAACACACAGACAGGTTGCAGTTCCCAAAATCATACTCTTTATTTTCTATTTAAATAATGATCGCTTGCTGGCGTTAATCTGTCGGCCGGGCGGCGTCTTCGCTCTGTGGCCTCTCGCCTTGCGCTGCTACGGGGGACTGAGAGGAGGCTCCTCGGCTCCGTTAAGTCCCCCCTCCCCAACAGGCGCACCGCGCCGTGATTCGATAATCACTCCTGATGGAACTCTAGTGACAGGTGCGTCCGGAAGCGGACGCCCAAACAGGGGCAGCGCCCAGCCATTGGGTCGCCACGTAACGCCCATCAATCACCAAGCCCAGGGGTGGCTTGGGGTTGCCACACAGTACTGTATATTTGCATATCGTATATGTCACAAATGTAACAGTACTAAATACCTGTATGTCATGTATGTCCCTATGCCATAAATGTCATGTATGTTGTGTATGTCATAAATGTCACTATGAATTGAAAATGGGGGACCCTGATGTAAACAAGACAAACGTCTTTCTCTGGTCTGCATCCCCTTAACACTTTGAGCGCCACGCCGGGTTTTCCTTTTTACCCGCTGAATGCCACCATCGGCGCCAATGTTAACGTTAATATCGCCTAATCTATGTTTTAAATTATGGCTATGTGTCTAATCTGCCCATCGCATTAGCAAAGACTATTTTCCAGTCAGTGCTGTCAAGGCAGATTGGTTTTTTATCGCGTAATTTCCGTTTCAGAGCATTTAGAAAAGCCCCCGTTTTGAAATAAAAAACAGCCCATTCCGGGGCATTCCATGAAAATCGCCTTTAACTGGAATATTCCACAACGTTGATATTCGTCTGCCTTTTTATGAATCGTTTTCAAATAAACGCCAGATGATCAATATTATACGTGCACGCAAGCACATTCGGGCCACGCACGGATAATCGCTGCGTTGATTTCCTCTTGGACTTTTACAGTGAAACCGAAAGAGGACATTTCACAAAACAGCTTATAACTTCATCATACTTACTCTGATTATCCTAACACTGATAACATAGAGTCCTTACCTGCCATCAGATGGTATCCAACTGGTATATTCCAATTCCTGATCACCATTCAAAAAAATCGATAAGTGTATAGATCCAACGCGATACAGTAGAACTCCATGATCAGCGGGGATCTGAGGCTCCAGAATGAACTGTGGTAAGCCCGGCTGCATCAGTGGACTGGAAAATGTGGAGTACCGGATTTTTTTCCCCATTCATTTTCATTGAGTCCATTCCAAAATCCCTTATGTCATCTGGGAGACGACAGGGGGCGCTTTTTTCCACAATGATCGCCGGCGCCGCTCGGCTATACTCGGGTAGGCTCGGGTGATGCAATATGATTTCAGATCGCTAAAAAAGAAAAGAAAAAAATCCGAGAAATCTCGTGAGTGGCTTTCAACCATCATCATCATTAGGTGGCTTCTTCGTTCCGAAGGTTGCCTATCACTCTCCAACCCATTCTGTCCCCACTTCTTCTCTCCAACTCCGTGACTCCGCCTCTCACTCCACTCCAATCACAGACGTCGTCTACCCAGCCTCTTCTTGGTCTTCCACTTCCTCTCTTTCCATCCACCTTCCCCATCACCACCTTCTTGAACATCTCCCCGCTGGATCCTCTCAGAACATGCCCGCACAACTCCATCTTTCTCTTTTTCAACCTCTCCAGCAACTGTCCTCCTTGCATATCCGCTCTTCTCAGTACCTCCTCATTCTTGATCTTATCCTTCCATGTTATCTTCAGCATCTTCCTCAGTGTCCACATTTCAAAAGAGTCTATCATCCTCTTTGCCTCTTCATTCAGCGTCCATGCTTCTGCTCCGTATGAAAAGACTGACATAACATACGTTTCCAAAATCCTGGTCTTCGTTTTCCAACTTATGTTTCTTCTCAATAATTCTTTATGGTTCCAGAATGCGCCCTTTGCAATTCCGGTTCTTCTCTTAACCACCTATTAATAAACCCGAGTATTCTCGTGTGTGGCACGGAAAGTGTTAACAATTGTGTGTATTGAGCCGTACTGTATTGTACCCATTCTGCAATCTGTTAAATAAAGTTTCCATTCATTCATTCATTCATTCATTCATTCATTCATTCATTCATTCATTCATTCATTCATTCATTCAGATTTTGATTTAAAGGAACACGCCAACTTTTTGGGAAATTTGCTTATTTGCCATCTACCCTGGAGTTAGACAAGCAGATACATACCCTTTTCTTCTTTGTGCATGCATTAGGCTTAGGGAACAGCCCCACCGTTAGCCTAGCTTAGCGTCATTCACTGGAAGTAGGTGTGCCAGTGTAGCCTAGTTCCCAACACGAAAGCCCTGTTGTTTTTTGAAAAACTGGGCTTTTGAGGGGATGAAATCACTGCGCCCAGGCAGCAGTGGTTCAGCAAAAAAGAAATCGGAGAAAACGAAAATGTCTAATTATTTGTTTTTATTTCTCCAGGTGGTAAATACACAGGTCACAACATGTTTACAGGAAAGTATTGGAGTTGTATTTTGAGTGTATTTCGTGACTGTTGGGAACTAGGTTACACTGGCACACCCAGGGCCGTCTCAGGGGGTGTGCGAGCAGTGCGGTCGCACAGGGCCTCGCGGGAAGGGGGGCCTCGAAAAAAAAATATTTTTATTTTTTTATTTTTTTAACTTTTTTTTTTAATTTTTTTTTTTTCCGAGGCCCCCCTTCCCGCAAGGCCCTGTGCGACCGCACTGCTCAAGGTTTTGCTTATATGCTTATATATTTCACATTAGACACGTTTGTAGAATGTGTCTGACTTGTTCCTGGCTCTGCGGCTCTGCAGATACACTATTGGAGCTCTGAGGCTCTGCAGCAGATATACTATTGGTTTCAATGAGGGGAGGGGTTACAGGTAAAGTACAGTCGGCCAGCGTGCATCTGACTATTTCGCGCGTGCAGCATTGGAGGTTATGCCAGCCAAGACGAAGAGGACGGTCGTTCGGCAGATGGACTGAAGATGAAAGTTGTTGCATGTTAGAAAGTTCAGTCAGGCTAGCCATGTCGGCTTAGCTAAAGGCAGGTACAGCTAGTTAGCTTTAGCTATCGAGTGCTAACGTGTGGTTCAGTCGGGATAGCCATGTCGGCTAGTAGCTTAGCTAAAGGCTAACTAGCGTTAGCTAACGCTAGCTATCGAGTGCTAACGTGTGGTTCAGTCGGGCTAGCCATGTCGGCTAGTAGCTTAGCTAAAGGCTAACTAGCGTTAGCTATGTTAGCGAGTGCTAACGTGTGGTTCAGTCGGGCTAGCCATGTCGGCTAGTAGCTTAGCTAAAGGCTAACTAGCGTTAGCTAACGCTAGCTATCGAGTGCTAACGTGTGGTTTAGTCGGGCTAGCCATGTCGGCTAGTAGCTTAGCTAAAGGCTAACTAGCGTTAGCTAACGCTAGCTAACTAGGCATGGCAACAACCAGGACCACCTGAAGCTTTTTAAGAAGGAGGTGATGAACTACAGACAGACGAGGCACGAGAACGTGGTCCTCTTCATGGCGGCCTGCATGGCTCCACCCCACCTGGCCATCATCACCAGGTGAGAGAGGGGAAAACAAACGCACGTCACAAATGATGGATTCAGTTCACCTCCAGCTGTGTTCTGAGCTGTGTTCTGAGATGTGTTCTGTGTTCTGAGCTGTGTTCTGTGCTGTGTTCTGAGATGTGTTCTGTGTTCTGAGCTGTGTTCTAAGCTGTGTTGTGTTCTGAGCTGTGTTCTGAGCTTATATAGTGCTTTTACTAACTATACTCTCTTGCTCTCTCTCTCTCTCTCTCTCTCTCTCTCTCTCTCTCTCTCTCTCTCTCTCTCTCTCTCTCTCTCTCTCTCTCTCTCTCTCTCTCTCTTGCTATATGATGACTGTACCATGCCCAGCCTCGGGCAGCGCTATTATTTAAGAATATGTTGACTGTATGAAAAAAAAAGAAATAATATAAATTTAATTTTTTTTATCTTTAGGGGGGAGGGGGGGGGGGCTCGCGTTTAAATCTTGCACAGGGCCTCGCATTTCTCCCAGGCGGCCCTGGGCACACCAACTAGGCTAGACTGATAAACCAAGTAAGCGCTGCCGCCTAAAAAAAAAAAGAACGATGGGTCGTTTTCTTGGAGAGGAACGGAGCCAAAAGATCCGGCTCCCTTCAAAGAGCTGTAACTCTCATCACCACCGTGATCTTTCTTATACCGATTCCCCGATTTGTCCAACAACAACAACCCGTATCTGTTTACAATGTCTTCACCGCCTTGGCCACACAAACGCCCCAAATCAAACGGTGTTATCTTTCTGCATCTAAGGTGGGAACCGAAACTGCTTAAAGTGCTGGCAGGCCTGCAGTACCTGCTCTGTTTCCCAGAGCCGTCTGGGAGAGTGGAGGTGAAGGCTGTTGGTGAGGTCTAACTCACAGGCGATGTTCCCTCAATCCCAACCACTAACCTTCATTATGATACCTGAGACCCACATGTCCCTTTCAAAGCATCTGGAGTCAGGGCTGTGCGAGGCCCGCTCTCCAGTGGAACACAGTATATAAAGATCATCAAAGTCAAAGTTTATTGTACATTTTCTATTGCGCAGAAAGTTGAAATTACATTTCCCTCATTTCCACAGTGTATATACAAAGATGTAAACATAGACAATATAAACAACAAAAGTAAAATTGTAAGACACAATATACAGGACTGCAAGATATGTACAATATATACAATAAATTTGTATGAGCTTAGTGCAAATTAAAAAAAAAGTTTGCAGCAGTAGTAGGCTACTGAGTAAAGTAAGGTGTGTGTGTGTGTGTGTGTGTGTGTGTGTGTGTGTGTGTGTGTGTGTGTGTGTGTGTGTGTGTGTGTGTGTGTGTGTGTGTGTGTGTGTGTGTGTGTGTGTGTGTGTGTGTGTGAGTGCAATGTGTCGTCAGTGGGGGGGTTTCTAGTCCTGGGACATATTGAGAGAAAACGGTGCTTTTTCAATGTATGTGATGTATAGATTGGGGAGAGATGACCACAGCTAAAACGGTGATTGAAATGTGCATGGAAGACGGTGACGGTGGTGGAACCAGTGATTTCACAGGCACAGGCCGCGTCAGCGAGGGTTTTGTTATGAATTCCTTAGAAGAACATCTGAGATTAGAGTGTACTGTCTCCCAGGAGGGAGAGAGGTTCATCTTAATGCAACAGTGAATGAAACTTTAATGTGTGAAAGGTTAGCAGTCGTCATGACAGCATGTCGCATGACAACCAGGAGAGGGGCGGGGGGCCGTCGTTGCTACGACGAAGACCTATAAGTCGAACGGTGTTTCCGGGTAGGGCAGACTAAAATCTGACTGAGACTGGGAGGGAAGGAACCAGGAGAGACTCTTCCTCCTCCACCACGGAGGGGGGGGGGAAGGGAGAATGCCACATCATCATTACAGTAGCTTCGGCTAACACGAGGAGGGTTTCAGGCTAACGACCAGGCCTGACCACTATTGGACATAACAGCAAAGGGACAATAGAACACACCGAAAGATCATTAGAATAGACTCTTCAAGGACGATACAATTTGATAACATCTGATTAGGAGGTTCTGTTTATAGCAATAAAACAACGCTTTTCCTCACAAGGTATTTCACGGTGTCGAAGTGTCGAATTCTTACGGAGGTGGAATTATTATGGTTTATGGATTGCACTAACGGGGGGAGATAAGGATCTTATCTACCAGTATCGGAGACGTCAGGACCATTAAAAGTACACAACGCAGAGGAATTGGATGGAGAGCCAAACAGACGAAGACGTGATACTGGCCAGTTTGATCAGAATCTTACAGTTGGTGCCGTGACCCGGATTTGCAAGAGATTAAAACAATGGGAACAGTTGGTTGTTGATGACAGCCAGAAAGCAAGAGATAAGAACAACGGATAAAGACTTTTTCAATAATGGGGCGACAGTGGACAACAGTCATCAATGTGTGGGAGAATCATGATCGAAGCAAGGCCGGCCAGCCCTGGGAGAGAGCGGCGAGTCGAGCGGTCAGGAGGCGAACCAGCGCTGTAGGGGAAACAGCGCTCCGATCAAAAATGTGAGTTCACTGTGCACACGGTTGTTTTGATCTTTTATAGCCAAATAAAAACAAACAGATAGTGAATCCGTAAACGTAAACATTTCTAGTTTGACACAGAGAGAGAATGCCAGCTGTAATAATAATGAGCAGAGAGCCATGGTGAAAATCAAGGGTGTTATCTACAGAGAATGAAAAGCAAATGAGGCAGGCTGCACAGTTTTGGTTTAAGGAGGGTAAATGCGAGATGAGGAAAGGGGGGGGGGGGGGGGCGCTTGAATCAGATCGAAAAATTGTTATGGCGGGACTGTTTTCATAACAGAAGGAAAGTCGAAAGGAGATTGTACCAGTGTGTATTATGTCCGATCAGGCAAGAGTATTAGTCTGAGAAAGCGTCCCCTGATAATGGATAGGAAAGAGAGGAAAAACAGCGGTGTTTTCAGGCCTTGGAAGGAAGGGCAGCGGCCGTTTGTTGAGAGAGTAGCCATTTGCACCGAGTCAAAATGGCCGCAGAGCCACGAGGGGTTTAGAATCAGGAAGTGACACGTCACCTACAATCCTCTAGACTGAGTTTTGGCCGCCATCTAGGGGGGCAGTGGGATAATACAGGCAAATGGAGGAGTAGGTCGCCACCTAGGGGCGGAGGGGGGGGGGGGGGGGGGGGGTAGTGCTGGGGAGTTTCCATTACCCATAGGGGAATATTTAGAGTTTAATTCAATTAAGGAGTTTAATTGCGGAGGGGGGGGGGGTAGTGCTGGGGAGTTTCCATTACCCATAGGGGAATATTTAGAGTTTAAGTTAATTAAGGAGTTTAATTTTTTCAAGATTACCAACTGCTTGTGTGTATACACGGTGGTGTATGTAGAACTTTGTAAAGGAACTCAAAGTGTGGTATAGAGCGACGGGACAGCTCCAGGGCGACGGTAGACAGCCCCGTAGGATATAGAGCGACGGGACAGCTCCAGGGCGACGGTAGACAGCCCCGTAGGGTATATAGAGCGACGGGACAGCTCCAGGGCGACGGTAGACAGCCCCGTAGGGTATAGAGCGACGGTGACAGCTCCAGGGCGATGGTAGACAGCCCCGTAGGGTATAGAGCGACGGTGACAGCTCCAGGGCGACGGTAGACAGCCCCGTAGGGTATAGAGCAACGGTGACAGCTCCAGGGCGACGGTAGACAGCCCCGTAGGGTATAGGGCGACGGACAGCTCTGTTGTATGTTAGATGATAGTACGAGTACGTATGTGAGTTAGGAGCAGGGAACCAACCTGCTCTGTTGTATGTTAGAGCGATGCTCGGTTGTATGTTATGATCATAATAATAAGATCGATATACAGGTTAATTAAATAAGTTTAATTATGAAATAAGAGGGAGTTCGATCTCCAGTGGGGCCTTCTCACACCTAATAAATAGGCAGAGTCTTGAGGGGACACGTCACCAGAAAGAACTGGCGCGCGCTGGGGGTCACCCGTGGGACAAACGTAGAGCGCCGAGTGGGTATCGTTTAGCTGCTGGTGTCACGCCGGAAGACAACAAAACAGGGAACAGCCCTGTAGGATTAGATATGGGTGTTGAGAAGGTGGGGGACTAATAGAGAACAAATAGCGCCATGGGCTGTAGGACACTCACACCGTCCAACAGTCTGAAAGGGTGTGGCCATGGCAGGGGCTTGCAGAGGAAAAAAATATATAGAGAACGAGCTGCAGGCCCAAAGCCACGGTAGACTAATAGAAAACACAGGGTTGAGTGTACAGAAAGACTGCCGGTGTTGTGTTTCTGCTTTCAAGGGGGGAATGACACCGACAGCGATGGAGATGGCCAGGAGACAGACTGGAGGAGGAGGAAGCCGCAGGGGCCAGGCACCGCAGCCTGGTACACAGATGATCCACGACGAGAGGGAGGAGACGGCGGCGGTGGAGATGAGCCTCAACCAAGATGACCGACAGGGCGGAGATGACCGACGGGGCGGAGACGGCCGACGAGGCGGAGTCCAGTGGTCGCAGGCGGTGTTGCCCAGGGGAGAACGAGGCGGACATCGGAGGGGCCTTCCCGGCGGAGACGCTGTTTAGAGAGCGTTTTGAAACAACAGAGCACGGGCGGTGAATCATGGACAAGCAGGGACTTCCTTTCAGAGTCAATCAGGAGATCGAGAGACGAGACAACAGCGAGAAGTCCTGTGTTCATTGATTAGGAGTATGAGATATAAATGGAGGATTCATATATAAGATATATGTATAGAAGGATATATATATATATAGAAGGTAGATAAGAGGGAGAACAGTAGAACAACAGGATATAATTATTGGGAGCAGACAGGGGGGCTCCAATGGTTATGAGTCGTTGGATGTTGTTGGTTTTGGTGGTCAGTTTCGGTTCCCTTTGTGCACGAAGGGGGGCGCAAACAGACATCAGGCAGCAGGATCACTGGGTTGACCGTGGGCCGTCTTCGTTTCTTGTGCACGAGAGACGAGGTTGGTTTACTTCAACCACAGGCTATTTTTGGCATAATTAATTGAAAAACCAAATAATGATTTATGATTCTGAAGGGGTGATAAGAATCAAGGGGGGATTGAGAGAAAACGGTGCTTTTTCAATGTATGTGATGTATAGATTGGGGAGAGATGACCACAGCTAAAACGGTGATTGAAATGTGCATGGAAGACGGTGACGGTGGTGGAACCAGTGATTTCACAGGCACAGGCCGCGTCAGCGAGGGTTTTGTTATGAATTCCTTAGAAGAACATCTGAGATTAGAGTGTACTGTCTCCCAGGAGGGAGAGAGGTTCATCTTAATGCAACAGTGAATGAAACTTTAATGTGTGAAAGGTTAGCAGTCGTCATGACAGCACGTCGCATGACAACCAGGAGAGGGGCGGGGGGCCGTCGTTGCTACGACGAAGACCTATAAGTCGAACGGTGTTTCCGGGTAGGGCAGACTAAAATCTGACTGAGACTGGGAGGGAAGGAACCAGGAGAGACTCTTCCTCCTCCACCACGGAGGGGGGGGGGAAGGGAGAATGCCACATCATCATTACAGTAGCTTCGGCTAACACGAGGAGGGTTTCAGGCTAACGACCAGGCCTGACCACTATTGGACATAACAGCAAAGGGACAATAGAACACACCGAAAGATCATTAGAATAGACTCTTCAAGGACGATACAATTTGATAACATCTGATTAGGAGGTTCTGTTTATAGCAATAAAACAACGCTTTTCCTCACAAGGTATTTCACGGTGTCGAAGTGTCGAATTCTTACGGAGGTGGAATTATTATGGTTTATGGATTGCACTAACGGGGGGAGATAAGGATCTTATCTACCAGTATCGGAGACGTCAGGACCATTAAAAGTACACAACGCAGAGGAATTGGATGGAGAGCCAAACAGACGAAGACGTGATACTGGCCAGTTTGATCAGAATCTTACAATATGAAGCTGTCTTTCAGTCTGCTAGTCCTAGCTCGGAGGCTCCTCATCCCTCCTGTACAAGTAATTTACTGTATATGAATGCAAATGCAACATCCACTGTAAGCTGGATAGAGTTTAGCATCCTAGTACAGTATGTACCACCAAGCCACTAAACCACTGTAGTATTACAATACAATGTGCATGTAATGCAAGTGATTAATTAAACCCCACTGTAGCTGGAATGTAAGTGATGATCAATTCAATTACACATACTGTACACACACATACACACACACACACATGCATGTGCAAATGCACACACATACACTGGAGTGAGACTCGCATTGGACTTCCTTTGTGAAAACAGACCAAGTATTTTCAAAAGGAGAGACCAATTAGTATTTGATATCACTGTTGGAGCCCTTTGCAATTTGTCTTCATGGAGCTCTTGTGTTTTTACCCAAACACAATAATGTCCAAGGCTTGCTGGCGGCCATGAGAAACATAATACAAGCTCAAAGCACATTCTTGAGGATTATCTTTCTCATTCAATCTTTTTTAATAAGCAAAATTTAAAAAAAAGAAAGAAAAAAAACGTACAGAGCTTTGTTCACTGAAACGATGGGCAGATTTCAGAGGTTTAGAGGTTGTGTCCTATGAGGTATAGCTCTCAATACATTCTCTTGACTTTGGTGACAGCAGCTTTGATGGAGCTCTCACACAATAGCTCCCTCCCCACTTCCTGGTCTACTCTGGTCAGAGGATACATGTCAGCACTGTAACATCACACTCAGAACTATCACTTCCACTCTCCACAGGTCACATACCTTAGTAATGGTTCTGGATGTGTAATAGTTTCACCCTCTCTATACCACAGAGAGGGAGTGTGTGTCTGTGTGCGTGTTTGTGTGCATGTGTGTGTGTGTGTGTGTGTGTGTGGGGGGGGGGGTGCATGTATATGTGTGTGTGTGTGTGTGTGTGTGTGTGTGTGTGTGTGTGTGTGTGTGTGTGTGTGTATGTGTATGTGAAGGTGGGAAGGCATTAATACATGTCATTAGAGAGTTAGATACATAGAGGGTGAGAGAGAGAGAGAGAGAGAGAGATAATAGAAAAGAAAAAAAAAAAGAAAAGAAAAGAAAAGAAAAGAAAAGAAAAGAAAAGAAAAGAAAAGAAAAGAAAAGAAAAGAAAAGAAAAGGGAAGAGAAGAAGTCATGAAGGAGAGGTCCACCAACATGGAGACGTATGGGATCATCTGCCCATCATACACATTCCTGACTGACACGCTCACAAAGCACCATTGTGCTGAGATGAATCTGACTCATATCCTCGCTGTGAGCTGGCTACCTGCACATGCACGCACACACGCATACATACATACACACACACACACACACACACACACACACACACACACACACACACACACACACACACACACACACACACACACACACACACACACACACACACACACACACACACACACACACACACACACACACACACACACACACACACACACACACACACACATTTGGCCTTGAGCCATTTACATTGTGTGGAGTTACAGGATGACAGCTTTAATACTAGCTGTAAATGATTCTCCACCGTATAGGGAAGAGATGGGGGAGGGGTACAGGGTTAGATGACAGACGGATCACAATGGAGAGGTGTGAACTTCAAAAGATGAGATGAGAGGAGGAGGACTGGGGTTATATGGTGGCTTTTTACTGTCATGTGACGCTACCTGCAGTTGTATGGTATAAAGTGTGTGTGTGTGTGTGTGTGTGTGTGTGTGTGTGTGTGTGTGTGTGTGTGTGTGTGTGTGTGTGTGTGTGTGTCTGTACATTAATGTTCTCACGTGTGCGTGGCATAGTTTACTACTCTTTTTCTTTGCAGCTACCCACACCTGTTAAGTATTCACACCTGTCAGTACCTCACATATCAGCCCTGGCATTGAATGTCTTCAAACGCGTGGAGAACAGAGACCAACATCAGAGCAGAAATGTACCCATTGTTTTGCTTGTATGGTGAAGGATATACGCAGCCAGCCCTATGGCTTCTGTTCCTCTGAAGGGACCATACAGGTATGGTGATAAACCTAGCTTAATTCTATCTCCAGATCGTGCTAACAAAAGAGGTAGCCTCTTATCAAAGAAATCGACGCTCGCGTCATTGGGCCAGAAAGGAGCTACGAGAAGCGTTGAGTTTGTGAACGTAAATGAGGAAGTACGCACTGTTATGGAAATTATTAAGGACAAAGGATGAGCTGTGTAATCATTCTGAGTCGAGTTATTAAAAATAGAAACATAGTTTATTTCTCTGTGGCCACAGGGAGAAGTGATCAGTTTACAATCAGAGACTTCATGTTCACACACAAGCGTCTGACCAGAAAGTGACCAAGAGCTCTGGTCAGACGTACATTAATACACAATTGAAAGACGTAACACTAGACATTCAGATATGACTGAAAATTAAACAAAGTCTGCCCAAAGGAGAACCAGCCTTGGCTAGGCGGTGTTGTTCGCCATGTCCCTAACTGGAATGCTAAACAACCTTGCTAGAAAAGGAAAAGATTAGGTCAAAAGTCATCCTCTCTCTCCACACCTCGGAGTCCTTAAAGGAACAGTCGAATATGTATGATATTTCAACACAGATCTATAATGACATGATAATATTGCCACGACAGCACGCAGAGAAAGAGAAAGATTTTCTAAGGAGCTACCTCTTTCTTATCACTACCGGGAGATCATTTTTAGGTTTCATATATACATGGTTTATCACCATAACGTTTGCATACCTTTCTTTTTTAATGTAAAAAAGTAAGCTAATCTCAGGAAAATGGTCAGGGGTAATATATAAGATATTTGTGTGCTGATTAGTAAACGGGCCAAAACTCATGGTCTGGTCCTTTAATTACAACAGGTGTGTTGAAGTAATACAGAAGAAGTCTTTTCCCTCTAACTAAACACGTACAGGTGTGTTGAAGTAATACAGAAGAAGTCTTTTCCCTCTAACTAAACACGTACAGGTGTGTTGAAGTAATACAGAAGAAGTATTTTCCCTCTAACTAAACACGTACATGTGTGTTGAAGTAATACAAAAGAAGTATTTTTCCTCTAACTAAACACGTACAGGTGTGTTGAAGTAATACATAAGAAGTGTTTTCTAAACCGAACATGTAACTGTGTTACGCATGTGCTGAGAAATATTGATAGCAGCAGAATTTTAAACTGTGTTTAATTTTTAATTTTTTTTAACACATCTGTGTTTAGTCAGTGGCAACAGATGGAGTGTTATTTCAACACATCTGTTTTAAGAGTGAGTCCATGCTGGCTTCCTCCCTGTTGACAGAGTCACCTGGGGAGCGACAATAATTTGTTCATGACGACAAGGTTCCTCTCTTTAGCCTTTGGCGTGGTTTATTATTCACATCATTACTTGTCTTGTGAGAGGCGACGGAGGAAGAGACAGAGGGGGAGGTAACAACTCATTTTATACCTCTTACCTGACGTCAGCATCAATAGCTATGTCCCCTTGTGCCTATAGCGCCCTCTTGTGGAAACAGTTAAGCAGTTACATGCAATCGTATATAACACATAACCTCAACACTCCCACTTACGGCTGTCGTGTATACTGTACAACTTTTTCAAAAACATCTTTCAAAGAAAATAATACAGTTCAGAACATCAAAAAGAATATGGCAGTCAATATTACATAACAGGCAATATTTACACACCAAACATGGCCTCTGCAAATCTTCTCAATTTGAGTTTGGAGACAGGCTTTGTCATAGCATCTGCTACCATGTCGTCTGTAGGACAATAAACAAGTGTCATCCTTTCTTCTCTGATGACAGATAGGTCAAATAAATGAGGCTACCTACTTCTTCTCTGTACATTTTTACATCTGTCCATTTCTGAGCATCCTCTTGGTAGTCTAGTTTTTGATCACATGGTGTTTCCCTTGTTCTACATTCTTGCATGTCAAAACGTTTCAGGATCTTTTCCACATATCTCTTCTGGGATATTTTTACACAACTGGCAGACTGTTCGAAGTCCATGCCTAGAAAATGCTTTAACCTGCCTAGGTCTTTCATTTTGAATCTGGTGGAGAGCATACTTTTCACCTGCTCTAGGTTTCTAGTGTTGTCCGCTGCGATGATTAAATTATCCACCCAAATCACAATTATCACTTTTCCTGACTCTTTTGACTCCCTTGAGTAAACACAGGGGTCTACTGGGTTCTGTAGGAAGTGATCTTCAATGAGACATGTATTAAGCATCTCGTTCCAATTTCGCCCAGACTGTTTCAGGCCGTAAATGGATTTTTCTAGCTTACACACTAGCTTCTCTCCTTTCTTCTCGTAACCTTCAGGTTGTTCCATATATATCTCCCTATCTATGGGTGCGTGCACGTAGGCTGTCTTCACATCCATCTAGTGTCAAATCAAACTGTCCTCAGCTGCTTTCTGCATCACTACCCTTACACTGGTCAGATTGGCTGTGGGGGAGAATGTTTCACCGTAGTCTATCCCCTCCCTCTGACTGTAACCTTTAGCTACAAACCTGGCTTTGTACTTGTCGTGGCCTTCAATACCCTCCTTGATTGAGTGCACCCATTTTCCTCCCACTGTCTGTCTGCCCTCTGGTAACTTGGTTAGAGTAAAGGTGTGGTTGTCCTCTAGGGACCTCATCTCCTCATCCATTGCTCTCTCCCATTTTCTTGACTCAGGGGACACCATGGCCTCTTTAAAAGTCTGAGGTACTCCACTCACTACTCTGTAGCAGTAATCAATGCTGGTAAGTGTACTGTCATCCTCGTCACTTTCTCTCTGGGCATAGTCTTTCAGATACTTTGGGGGTTTGTGTTCCCGTGAGGGATACCTCCCACTGCATGAGGCACGTGACGTCACCCTCGGGTGCTCCTCGTCTGTCTGTACGACTGTGCTCAGTACACTAGGCTGAGGTGTCTCTCTTTCTTCACACATTACTCTGGAGTCCAGCTCTGGCTCCTCTGTCTGTGTCTCGTTCTCACATGTTGTCTTTGTGACAAATTTGACTAGCCTGCGTTTTTGCACTTTCCCTTTACCGGGATAATAGACTAGAAAAGCGGGGCTTCCTTTGTCGTGCCCTACAAAGAGTCCTTTTTCACATCTGGACTCGAGCTTTCCTCTGTCCTGCTGGTAAGCATAACACACTGACCCAAATTTTTGCATTCTGGCTAGATTATACTTCTTTCCTTTCAGTGCTGTATACGGGGTGGTGCCTGTGTGCTTATTAAAACACCTGTTCCTGGTGTAAGCGGTTTCTTGTACCGCATAATGCCAGGCATAGACTCTTAGGTAAGTTACCATCTATCAGCTTACACCTAGCCATTTCGAAAAGAGTACGTCCTTCCCTCTCTGCTACCCCGTTCTGGTGCGGGGAGTAAGGACATGACGTCTCGTGTCTTATCTTGTTCCTTCTCAACAGTGATTGGAACTCTCTATTTGTGAACTCTGTTCCGTTGTCGGACCTCAAGCATCTTATGTTGCCATAAGGGGCTACATCTGCAAGGAATTTCTCCGTGGCCTGGAATGTGTCACTCTTTGCTTTGAGAAAGTAAACAAACACTGCCCCTGTACACACATCTGTAAAAGACTGTACATATTTAAAGCCACCTATGGACTCGTTGCTTACTGGACCGGCTAGATCTGTGTTAACTAGCTCAAGTGGTACCTTTACTTTTTCCATGGGACGTCTGTTCCTTGATTGAGTGAACTTCCCCTTTATACACACTTCACATTCTTTGTTCGGTCTATGCTTTTCACCGTTAATGTTCATGCCTTCTGTCACTGCTTGCAGTTTCAGTAAATCCTCATAATTACAATGACCCATGATCTCATGCCATGTCTGGATATCATGACTGACAGTCACATTACACATATCGTTATCATTACACTCTGTTTGTAGATAATACATTCTCTTGTACACCTCTATGTTAAATCGCGTACCGTTAGGCTCTACAAGAACATCTTTACCTTCATTTAAGAACACTTTGGCACCGTTTGCAGTAGCAGATTTGACAGAGAATAGTTCTTGTGGGAACGAGGGTATGTAGAGAGCGTTCTTTAACGTCACCGTACACCGGCGCCCCTCACTGTCTATGAGGCATACCTGTGCGTCTCCTCTCCCCTGCGCCAACCCGAATGTGCGCTTCCCGTCTGCCAGCTCCATGCTGTATCTCTCCGGCTCGAAGGTGTTGTCAAAGTTCTTGAATCGATTCCTGTTGTTGATGATGTGGGACGACGCACCTGTGTCCACGATCAGTCCCTTCCTTTGGACCTGCTGCTGCTGCGTTGACTGGGTGACGTACTGTACGTTGTCTGCGCCCCGAAGATGGAGTCCTCTCGTCCCGCTGCTCTCTGGGCGTCGTCTCGACTCGCCTCACGTCCACCGTTGCCGCCATCTTGTCCACAGCCGCCATCTTGTCCATGCGCGTACAGAGCGCTCTGGTCATGTTTCTTTCTGCACGCTTTGTCTGTGTGCCCCGTGGATTTACAGAAGCTACACCAAACAGTCTTTGTGCAGTTATCTTTCCGGTGCCCGTTTTCTCCGCATCGCCAACACGCCAGCTCCTTCGGGGATCTGGTCTTCTCTCTCTGTGCCGCCCGGGCCTTCAGCACCCTCTCTCCCGCCTCCGCGGCGACTGGGTGTGTGTCTTCTGAGGCCTCAAAGTTCCGCAGCTTGGCCTTGAACTCCCCCATGTCCGCTGAACCGTGTGTCACCAGTAGTGTGAACGGTTTGTACATCTCCGGTAGTCCTCTCATAATCATCGCCATCATTAGTCCATTGCTCGGTGCTTCTCCTGCACTCTTAAGCGCCGTAATGATCTGTTCAGCTCTGATGACGTATTCGGTCACAGTCTCGATGTGCGCTTTCTTCAGCGCGGTCAGAGTTATGTAGAGGGATACGATCCGGCGTCAGGTGCAAACTGCTCCGTGAGCCAACTGCGCTGACAGATATCAGGAGCAAAGTTAGTATCTCATCCATGCAATATCTTTAGTGAATGGCTCGCAAAGACAGAGCAGATACCGCTCGCAAATAGCACACAGTTAAGGGTGCTATTACCACCGCGCAATCCATTCTTTGTGAATTCACCCCTCTGTGTGAAAAAGTGACGGTTCCGGCAACGTCTGGTCAGTTCTGTAGAGTCAAAACACCTAATGGAGAGGAAAACCTCTATCAGTGGTTTGTTGTTCTTAGTTTAACATCCAGCCATATACATGCAGGTTAACTGGGGAGTGATGGTGCATTGAAGGGCCCCCAGGTGAGTAGACCTCTACATCCATAGTGGGGAAGAAGGCTGGTAGATGGAGGACAAGGTTAGATGATGGAACTTGTGGAGGAATCCCTTTTGGTTGCCCCAAACAATAGCTTAAATCTCAGACCTTGGGTGAGAGCCAAGGGGCACTACAGCCCCCACCCCTCTAAGTGTCCCCTTCACCCCTCAGTGTTCTCTTAGCTGGCCAGGATGAAAGCACTCCCCTTAGGGTGCTTTCTCACTCACCATTGGGGTCAAATCAGCTCCGTTCCATCTCGTTCCGTCTTTGGGTGCGAACTCCCCCCCCCTCTCCCCCCTCTAGTTTGTGTACACACTTCAGTCTTGGTTCGCTCCGGGTTCTGTTTACGGTTTGCGTTTTGAGCGTGTGCTTGCTGTAGGCGATGATGTCACACTCGAACGTCAACAAAGGAAGGAAGAGTTGGTGGAGACTGGATGCTGATATAAAAGAAACAAATAACCAATAAATATGAAGTTATATTTGAACCTCTGTTGTCAAGCCTTGTCAATATAACCCACCCCCTTTTCTCACGAATGGAACTGGTGTTGTGGAGTCCGCTTTTGAGCGTTTTCCAGGGCTAACGCTAAGCTAACGGCTAACGCTAGTTAGCTTAGCCTATTACTAGTAACATCAATTTTTTTTTGTATTTTATTTTTTTATTATTTTTTAAACAAACACATAAACAAACATGACAACACACAATAGGATATACAAATACACATATGCTCCAGCTCGTACCCCCCTCTCCCGGACCCCCCATTGGATAATCCAACCATTATAATTTGTTCCTAACCAGACACTACCATTATATGCTGGCTTTTATTCTCTCCACCACTTCTAACCACATTGCCATTTTGGATTCATTGAGACCCAAAATTCTAGCTGTTGATATTTCTTGATAAATCACATCGAGATATGTAAGAATCCAGACCTTACGGCACATTTTTTCCGGTTGAAACCATCGTGATGCTATCAGCTTTTTAGCCACTGTGATACCGGATAAAACCAATCTCTTTAGCTGTGGAGGTACTGCATGCTCAAAGACATCATTCAGCAGTAATACAGAGGGGTGTACAGGTATATCCAGAGTTAAGAGATTTGACAATTGCTGGGTCACTTCTTTCCAAAATATCTTAACTGGTGGGCAGTCCCAGTACATGTGCATAAATGTCCCTTCGTCCCCACTTGTACATAAGGAGCATTTGGAGTCCTGTTTAAGACCCATTTTGTTCAGTCTTATAGGAGTTAAGTATGTCCTGTGAATATAGTTAAGATTGATTTGTTGATGGTCCGGGTTCCTTGATGCAAGGCGTACATTTGCCCAGGCTTCTTGCCAGTCAAAGTCTATCTCCAGGTCTGGTATATCCCTCCTCCAGACTGAGTCTAGATGTAGGGTTTCATACGAGGCCGTTAGTAATTGATGATAAAAATCTGAAACAAAACCTCTCGATGTCTCTCTTTCATAGAAGAATTTGTGGTATCTGTGGTGTACAATTGGTATCCTTAATGGAACACAGTGAGCCTTCAAACATGCCAATAACTGTGCGTAAAAATAATATGAGGACTTGGTGAGGTTAAATTTTTTGCATATCTCATCAAAACTACAAAAACCCTGTTTGTTGAAAACGTCTCCTAATGTGTGTATGCCTTGCTTTTCCCATCTAGGGAATCTTATAGGTTGTTTTCCAATCAAGAGTGCATTGTTATTGAATAAGGGAGTATGATTATGCCATTTATGTGGGATAGAGTCTTTTTTTTGTGTTTCACGCCATATCCGGATTGCATGAGTGATTATGGGGCCAAATTTTCGTTCGCATTGCTTAATTGATAATTTGGTGTACACTATGTCCTTCAGCCTATGTGGAGCTACTATATTTTCTTCTAAATTTCTCCAGGATACTGATGCTTGGGGATCAAACCATGTTGTCAGTGGTCTTAAAGTGTATGCCTTAAAATAGTGGTGGAAATCTGGAAATGCCATACCACCGTCTGCTTTGTTTCTCTGTGCGGTGGATCTTTTTATGCGTGGTGGTTTGTTATTCCAAATAAATTTGTATGTGGAGGAGTGTAATTCTTTCCAGTAACCCTTTGGAGGGGGTAACGGTAGCATTGAGCTGAAGAAGTTGATTCTAGGTAGGACGTCCATCTTAATTATTGATATCCGTGCTTGTACTGAGTTTTTAAGTTTTGACCACCTGACAAGGTCGTATTTGATTTTGTTTTGGATTTTTATGTAATTGTGCTTCACCGTTTGGCTTATGGTAGGGAATATTTCAACTCCCAAACATCTAAAGTGTTTTACCATCGGTATCTCTTCTGGGAGGGTTATATTTCTTTTTGCAGGGGCGTTAAGTGGGAGGAAGGCCGACTTCGGCCAATTTATCCTAAATCCCGATAAATCTCCAAAGTCCTCAATCAACTTGAGAAGATGAGGCAATGCGGTGTTGGGGTTTTGCATGAACAGTATTACGTCGTCCGCATATAAACTAATTTTGTGTTGTGTGCCCTTGATTATGATTGGTTCTATGGATTGGGATTGTCTTATATATTGTGCTAAAGGCTCTAATGATAGATCGAATAGTCCGGGACTAAGGGGGCAACCCTGTCTGGAAGACCGTGATACTGGAAAGATTTCGGAGGTGATTGTACCTGTTGTAATCATGGCCGATGGGTCTTTGTATAATACTTTAATCATATCAATGAATCCTTTTCCTAACCCCATCCTTTCTAACACTGCCCATAGATATGACCATTCCAACCTGTCAAAAGCTTTCATTGCATCCAGGGACAGCATCGCCTTAGGTGTGTTGTCTTCCTTGTTAGCATCTAGTACGTGTAGTAATCGTCTTATGTTATCAGTGATCAGGCGGCCTCTTATGAAGCCTGTTTGGTCCGGATGAATTAAAGACGTCATATGCTTTTGTAGTCTGATGGCTAATACCTTAGAGTACAGTTTGATATCGGTTCCGAGGAGGCTTAAAGGTCTGTAACTACCGCACTCGGTGGGGTCTTTGTCTTTTTTGAGGAGGACTGTTATGAGTGCAATATTGTCATTCTTATGGAAGTTCCCCTCCTTGACTGAGTATAAAATCATATTTAGTAATAAGGGTCCAATTATGTCCCAACAAGAGAGGTACATTTCTGGTGGGATACCGTCTCTTCCAGGGGCCCTTCCACTTTGCATTTCAGATATGGCCTCCCTAAGTTCATCTAGTGTGATCGGTGTTTCTAACTGTTTAGCGTCATCCTCTGAAAGTTTAGGGAGGTTAATTTGATTAAGATATGTGTCCATCTTGTTTTGATCGAAGGTCGTTTCTGATTTGTATAAGTTGGAGTAGAACTCTTTGAATGTCGTGTTTATTTCTTTGGGTTCTGTAACAAGTCCTTGTTGTGCTCTAATGGTAGTTATATCTGCAAATTTTGCGTTGACTCTTAGTCGCATAGCTAATAGGTGACTTGGTTTGGAACCTTGGGAGTACTGCTGTTGTCTTGTGCTACGTATTTGCAATTCAGATTGTTGTCTGTATATGGCGTTAATCTCTTTTTTTAGTATATTGACTTGATTTTCCAGTTGAACCGAGTTGTTGTATTGCAAAGAATTAAATAACGTTGAGTAAAGTGTTTCCAGTTCAGCCAGTTTTGAGCATCGATTCTTGCGTATTTGGGAGGAAAAGCTATCAGTGAAATCCTTGATCATTCCCTTTGTCGACATCCATAATATTCTGGGGTCCTGCACCGAATTCACATTTATCCGTAGGAATACCGTAAGAGCTTCTTTGATTTGTGTAATGAATTCCTTGTTATTAAGCAGCATCGTGTTAAATCGCCATCTTGGGGCTCGGGATGATAGTATACCAAATGTTCCTTTTAAGAGTAAATAACAGTGATCAGACAATGCATTGGGTATCATTTCCACATCGTAGTTATCAAATAGTCTCGGGGTTGTGAAAACGTAATCTATTCTGGATAATGTATTATGTCTCGCAGATCGACAAGAGTACTTCCGGGTCATGGGGTTGAGTGAACGCCATAAGTCATTTACACCTGTAATCTTCGACCAATCCTTTAATGCATTAGATGCATTTTTTTGTTCATTGGAAAAGGAGGGGTTTGATTTGTCCATCCTTGGGTTCCAAATGGCATTAAAATCCGCACCGATTATAAATGAGTATTCGAGAAGGTCTAACATTGCTCTGGTAAGTGTAGTGAAGAAACTAACTTCGTATAAATTTGGGGCGTATACCGCTACCAACGCTATTTTTCTGTTCTTATGTAAAATCTTAGCTATAGTTATCCGACCATCTGCTCGCATCAATTATATTGAATGTCATTGATCTACCGGTCGATCGCGGCCGACTGGTTGGGCACCACTGGTCTATAGAAATAAATGCATTCGAACAAGAAAGTATAGTAGACATAGCAATGGCAAACGCTAACGATAAGCTAACGGCTAACGCTAGTTAGCTTAGCCTATTACTAGTAACATTGCTCGCATCAATTATATTGAATGTCATTGATCTACCAGTCGATCACGGCCGACTGGTTGGGCACCACTGGTCTAATAGAAATAAATGCATTCGAACAAGAAACCAATGTATAGACATAGCAATGGAAAAAAAATTGTAACGACGCTGTGTGTGTTTTGGTACAAGCTTGTACACCACACCCCCGCTCCCACTGGCGCGCACCCGGAACCACCTATTTCAGCGGTCCAGGTTCAGCGCCCCCGGGGACAAATCAGCGGGGGACGGGGACGGAGGGGGGGAGCGTTCTCACTCAGACGGACACACCCTTTTCTGGTGCGACCCGGCGCTGATTCGACCCCGAATGGTGAGTGAGAAAGGGCCCTTAGCCCAAGTTAATGTAACCTACATGTATTTTGTACCATGTGTGTCACTATTAATATGTGTGTCACCTATATTGATCACAAAGATCCATTTATGACATAATTAATGAGTTGCAGCACAAACTGAAGCCAACATCAAGGTGGTATAGCAACAGCTGTCTGAGACTTCCGCCTTGGAATTGTCCGCCATCTTTCCTGTTGGCTCCCATTATAAAGCCCAGTTGTGTCTCTGGGGGAGGCGCCTAGGGGTTGGTTGCCAATCCCCATGTCCTCTCCCGACAAGGTATTTTGTCCACAGCTGCGCCTAATCATGTATCAATTAGTCAATAGTGTCCAACGTTCTAGCCACAGCTTGTGGAAAAACACCGGAAGCAGCATAGTTCAAGCTGTTCATGGTTGCCCTTCCATCATGTAATAACCTATACAGTCATTCCCAGTTATTCCCAGTCATTTATATTCCAACGTTAGTTCCAACAGTTTATCATCCACAGGTAATTCATACTCACAATAAATGTAATCCACATGTGTATCCCAAACATGCAGTTAAAATGACTGATGTGTTTATAATAGCAAAGCAGGGAAAGGCCCGGGGCAACATGGGGAGCACTGTCCTCTCAATCTGTGACATTTGAACCGATCCCTCCATCTTTGGGACATTTGATACCACTTAAAGCTTTTACACAACTACTCCTTGTCCATGATAATCTTGATCATAGAAGATTTTCTGGCCATTGGTTGTGTCATTACTATAATCAACCAGCAGGGAGAGCTCTTGTATTGACAGTTTTTATACAATGGTCAAAGGAGTGGAGCCTTCCCGATATTGACATTCTCACAATAGCAAGAAGAACGTTGCTATTATTAATAAAGTGTTCAATCTATCAATCTATCAATCTATCTATCTATCTATCTATCTATCTATCTATCTATCTATCTATCTATCTATCTATCTATCTATCTATCTATCTATCTATCTATCTATCTATCTATCTATCTATCTATCTATCTATCTATCTATCTATCTATCTATCTATCTATCTATCTATCTATCTATCTCTATCTATCTATCTATCTATCTATCTATCTATCTATCTATCTATCTATCTATCTATCTATCTATCTATCTATCTATCTATCTATCTATCTATCTATCTATCTATCTATCTATCTATCTATCTATCTATCTATCTATCTATCTATCTATCTATCTATCTATCTATCTATCTATCTATCTATCTATCTATCTATCTATCTATCTATCTATCAATCAATCCCTGAGAGGCACACAGAGAGTGTTCAGCCTACACTGGGCTGAATAGTAGGAGTTTGTTTTTGGGTGCGTTGTACCCACAGAGTAAGACCCCGCCCCTTCTCCCTCCAGGGCAAAGGTGTGTGCCCTCTAAATGGGACAAGAGAGAAAAATCCCCAAATTCCCCCTGTGAATGGCACCGAGTAATTAATCTCCAGCAGGGGTTTGCCCTGGCTCTGACATGACTGACATGCAGCCTGTGTGTGTGCGTCTGTGTGTGTGTGTGTGTGTGTGTGTGTGTGTGTGTGTGTGTGTGTGTGTGTGTGTGTGTGTGTGTGTGTGTGTGTGTGTGTGCGTGCGTGCGTGTGTTTGCATGCATGCATGGCCACACATGTTTGTGTGTGTGTGTGTGTGTGTATGATTGTGTGTGAGAGAGAGAGAGAGAGAGAGAGAGAGAGAGAGAGAGAGAGAGAGAGAGAGAGAGAGAGAGAGAGAGAGAGAGAGAGAGAGAGAGAGAGAGAGAGGTGTTTGATTGCTTTCCCCCTGGGCCTGCTCCATCATGTCCTCTTTCTTTTGATGTTTCCCCCTTTCCTCTCTCTCTCTCTCTCTCTCTCTCTCTCTCTCTCTCTCTCTCTCTCTCTCTCTCTCTCTCTCTCTCTCTCTCTCTCTCTCTCTCTCTCTCTCTCTCTCTCTCTCTCTCTCTCTCTCTCTCTCTCTCTCAATTCCATTCAAATCAATTCAAATGGGCTTTATTGACATGGGAAACATACGTTATATCTCGTATAGCTCTGCTCAGCGTCATAGAGGCAATACTCTTCACTTCAGTACTTGCACTGAATAAATTCTCACAATGTACCTTTACATGCCATCATCTGTCTGGCCACACCCCCATCCGCTACCTACATAAGCAGGGGTGTGGCCATACCATCATCCCCTTCTTCAATTTTTACCACAAGGAAGTGCCTGTATACCAATCACTTGAGCTAGGTTGATTCGTTTGAAGAAAGGAGAACTGAAGATCAAAATCAAATATATCTTTGTTTTCTCTCTCACTATTTTCGAGAAAATACGGCGATAATGTCTTCGTCACTGGGGTGTCTGGAAGATGATGATCATTCTGACCTCCACCGGCTTTTTCGTATTAGGGGCTTGCGTCGCTGGTCTAATCCCCACCTGCAGTCCTCCAAGCTGCAGCTGGACAGGTATTACCTTTGGTTCTGCAGCTGGACTGTGCAGGAGGCGTCGGCTGTTGTGAGAAGCTGGCTACCTCTGGGTGAGTGATGTTTTTTGCTATGCGAGCACCAGTTGTGTTGCTATGGGGGGTTAGCTGCACAATTTACGAAGACCGGCCCCAGACTAGTATCCTTTTTTCTGCCTCTTAGACGGCAGAGGGAGGGTCCTGGTTTGAAGCCCACAGTAGTCAATCTAGTGGGCCGTGACCAAGGTCTGTGGTTAAAACCCGGGATCTTTTGGACGAGCGGATTCTTCTCTGTCATGTGAAGGCCCCATCTTTCAAGTTGAAAGTTACCCTCACGAGGAAAAGTGTGTTTGGTGCTTCTTTATCGGAAGCACCACGCTCAAGTCGGCTGCAGCCTATAAAGGAATTGTGCCGACACCGCTATATATCTGCACCGTTCTGGAAACTGTGTTAATTTCTTTTTCTCTTCTCTCTTAGGATGAGGAGGTGAGTCAGACAGCGGCTGTCTGAGGTGTTGGCTTATTGTGTTCTCGTGTGCAGTTTCGGTGATAGCTGCTTAGCTTGCGTGCTAGCTGGGTGAGCTAACTGTTAGCCAGTTAGCTGTTAGCTGCGGCGCTGGCTCGTTATGTTCACTAGGCCAGGAGCGTTAGCTTGTTGCTACCAGCCGGCCTGAGTTGGCTGTTAGCTTATGCTACACCGTTGAACATTAGCTGTGAGGATAACAGGCCATGACACTCTGACTACAACGTCATCTTTGACAGAGGATGTTAGTCGGCCCTACACCGTGTTGCCCCACCAGCGACGACTTTCGTCAACATGGAGAGTCCAGTGGTTGCAGTCCTCTCAGCCTGCGCTCGTGGTGTAGGTAAGAGTCCTTCTGGACGCTTAACGCCTCTTCCTTCCTTCCCTTCTAAATGTTTTGTAATAACGATGTTTTTTCCAAAACGTATGTTGCTGCACTACATTGGGGATACGACATGTGTTGTGTGTGAATTGTCTTATCACTGGTATAGTTTCTCTCTACCTAGAAAATCGGCGTTGTTTTTTACGTGAGTAAAATGAACTGGTTTGGTTGTGATGAGAACTTGTGTGTTCATGTAACGTTAGTTAACGTGGTTGAGCTCACAACTAATTGGGTTAATAACCCAGCAAAGCTATGCTTAGTGACATATGATCGAAGGGTGGGTCTTTCTGTCAGCCTGTGATGACAATAAACAGGTAGCGTGTTCACATATTAACAGGGCAGTACCTGTTCAACCTAGTCGTATCAAGGGTAAGGACGGGAGGGGTGATCCCCCCGGTTTCCCTGGGGTTTCCCCCCTCCTCTCAAACATGTTTTGTTTACAATATATTGTTTTCACTATGTTTGTGGGGATACGGTGTAATCCCTCAGCTTCTGCTGGGGTTGTGCTTTGGTCACTATCATATGGACTTAGCAAGGCCTGTGGCCAGTACGTAATCGGGGACTTGTGTCTTCTCTCGTTATGAAAAACGGCGTTCCTTTTACGGTAGTGAGAGTGTACTTTTGCCTTTTTTGTTGTGATGGAGGGTTGTGTGTGTCGTTAAGATCCACAACTGGGTTAGGTGTTGGCCTACAGAAGTCACATGTGTAAGCTCTGGTACCGGGGCTCTTAAAGGGGCCCTCTCTGGGTCTGTGTTTTTCTTTGTAAAATTCAGATGGCATGTTTCGCACATGAGTCTATGTGAAGCTGTTAAACGCTTCATGTAGCATGCTATGACTAGTGTTATGGCTCTACTTTGTCATTACATCGTATCAGGGGTGAGGGGTCATAAAGGGGTGAACTGGTAAAACCTTCCTCCGCTTTTTCTGATTGGTCAGGGGTTAAAACCCCCTGTCCTTCGGGCTTCCTGTCACGTTGCTGGATCAGCGCGTTACAGGGTAGGGGGGGAAGGGAGTTTCCTGGTCCCACGCCATATTGGGCGGTGGACCACGGAAATTCCCCCGCCATAGAGTACGTCACTGGGCGCGTTTCTATTGGTAAGACTTCCGTGGGTTATTCAGGCTCCATGTTATGGACCTCTGTTACAGGGAGTTTCAGAGCCTCCTCCTCAGGGAGTTCAGAGCCTCCTCCTCAGGGAGTTTCAGAGCCTCCTCCTCAGGGAGTTCAGAGCCTCCTCCTCAGGGAGTTTCAGAGCCTCCTGTGAGT
This sequence comes from Notolepis coatsorum, assembly GCF_963971535.1. Taxonomy (NCBI): domain Eukaryota; kingdom Metazoa; phylum Chordata; class Actinopteri; order Aulopiformes; family Paralepididae; genus Notolepis; species Notolepis coatsorum. The sequence goes on from NC_140184.1 coordinate 23,952,774, forward strand.
TCAGACCCTCCCTCCCAGTGAGGGAGCCTCCTCAGAGTTTCAGAGCCTCCTCCTCGGATTGTCAAGGTGAGTAGAACTTAAAAAGGAGTTCTGCTCTGTTGTATGTATATTGAGCTTGGTGGGTGATGCAACGCAGTAGAGCCGTTTGTTCTTCTGCTCTGCTCCCTACTGGTAGTGTGTGTATTGGGTCAGAGCCTCCTCCTCAGGGTGTTTCAGAGTCTTCTCCTCAGGGAGTTCAGAGCCTCCTCGGTGAGTTCAGAGTCTCCCTCTCAGTGAGGGAGCCTCCTCAGAGTTTCAGAGCCTCCTCCTCGGAGAGTCCTAATCCAATTGTTACATAGCTCAATGTTGCAATATGTCTTTTCAATCTATTGCTCACGTGGGAAGTCTCTCTGGGGGTCCCCGTCCTCTCCTTTATGGAGCAGGTTGACGGGGTATTGTTAGAGAGTTCCCTGACTCCTCGCCGGTAATGGTCTGTTGAGTCATGGTTTCCCCCCCGTCATAGGGTATGTCGCTCTCCATCCCCTCTTTTATGGAGCATGGTTGACGGGGTGTTGTTTTCCCTCAGCCGTGTCGTATGGGACCCATGTCCTTTTTTTTTTCTGTAAAAAAAGGGGGCTTCTTGTCGTTCTCCCAGGCGGCTTGGAGGAACGGTATCTGGTGTCTTGTTAGACTATCCATTGATGTGTTTTGGGTCTCGATGTGTACATAGTGCTGGCCCTGGGTGCTTCTGATAGGAATCACGCATGGGCTTGCGCGCCTTGGTTGCTCATCATTAAAACTGCGTTTTTATGGGGCAACTGGAATGGAGTTTGTCTCTTCCGAGCGCCAGTTTTGTCTCGACGAATTCTCGTTCATATCTGGGGGATGTTAACGGAATAGATCTAAGCATAGGTAGAGGGGTCTCACACCCTTGGGGTGGGCCACCTAGCGCGGTACGAAAGGGACCGTCTGGGTGGCGCCCTTTATAATGCTTTGGATCGACACGCGTACCTACCCCCCTCCTAGTGTTGGGGATGTCGGCATGATTAGGGCACGCGACCGATTCTGGTCACGCCGGTCCAGGTCAGTTAACCCGTTGTCCGCCGGGGACGCAGATCTGCTGTTCTGGTACCCTGAGGGACTTGTGCTTTTTTCGGGGGGAAAAATGCCGGGTCGGCCCGTGTGTTGCAGGGTTTGATGTTATGGAGATGTTCGTGGTGTGTTACTACGTATTACCCCTCACTGTTGCTTGGTCCATGTTGTGTTGTACCTTGCGCTGTGCTAAGGGGGCCTGGTCCTTCTCCATTATTTTCGCCCCTCTCTTCTCCTGCTTAAGCATGGCTGGGAGGGGGCTGTTGAGGTGGTTCTTATGGAACTCCTCTGGCATCCCTGTGTACGTCCCGGTCCGCCGGGCCCGGTCCGAAATTGTTTCGTCGACCCGTAGGCCTGGGATAACCCCTTTTTGAAAACTGAAACACGCGGTATAGCCAGTGTATACCCGCAGTTGTGTTTGAGTTTTTTCTTGAGGGGTTATAGGAACAACCACCGCCGGGGTGCTGTTTCAGCAGACCCCTTTGGCGCCTGTCTAGTCCGCAGTGCTCCAGGCTCAGGTCAAGTGCCTGTTGCCTGGATTGAGGGATCGACCTCTTCTGGAGGTCATCTCTCCCGGCTCTGGTTTTGGGTTGATTCTTTCCAATGTGTCAGATAGTTTTCTTTTTGTTTTCTTATAATTTGGTTTAGTCCAGTGTGGTTTCTGTCTGGTGGCTCTGCTTGTGTTGGTGAGCAGAGTCCCAGAACCATCTGGCTGAGTGGGCATCTCTCAATGGTCTCTCTGTAGGTGAGGGCTTTGTTGTGGAGTGTGTCTGGGTCACTTTCTTTTAAGGTGATTGTAGAATTTAAATGCTCTTTTTTGGATTTTAATGATCAGTGCGTATCTTCCTAGTTCTGCTCTGCATGCATTATTTGGTGTTTTCCGTTGGGTGCGGAGAATGGATTTGCAAAATTCTGCATGCAGAGTCTCAATTGGGTGTTTGTCCCATTTGGTGAAGTCTTGGTTTGCAAGTGGGCCCCAGACTTCGCAACCATATAGGGAAATGGGTTCTATGACGGAGTCTAATATTTTGAGCCAGATTTTGATTGGCATGTCTAACTTGATGTTCCTTTTGATGGCATAAAAAGCCCTTCTTGTTTTGTCTCTCAGGTCGTTCACAGCTTGGTTGAAGTTCCCTGTAGCACTGATGCTAAGGCCGAGATACGGAGATAGGTGTAGTTTTTTGTGTATTCTAGGGAAATTGTGTCTAGGAGGAATTTGTGTTTGTGTTGTTGTAGGCTGGGCTTTTTTTGGAATATAGTTTTGGTTAGGTTTACAGTCAGTGCCCATGTCTGGGAGAATTTGTGCAGAAGATCAAGGTGCTGCTGTAGCCCTTCTTTTGTTGGAGACAGCAGCACCAGGTCATCTGCAAACAGTAGGCATTTTACTTCTGTGTTTGCTAGGGGGATGCCAGGTGCTGCAGTTTGTTCCAATGTTTTTGCCAGTTCATTTATGTGTTGAAGAGGGTTGGACTCAAACTGCACCCCTGTCTAACCCCACGGCTTTGAGGAAAGAAGTCTGTGTGTTTTTCCTCAAACTTCACAGCACATGTGTTGTTGGTGTACATTGACTTCATGAGGTCATAGGTTTTTCCTCCAATGCCACTATCTAGCAGCTTGTACAGCAGACCCTCGTGCCAAATTGAGTCAAATGCTTTTTGGAAGTCAACGAAACAGGAGTATACTTTGCTTTTATTTTTATTTATTTGGTTGTCGATTAGGGTGCTGAGGGTGAGAATGTGGTCTGTTGTACGGTGATTTGGTAGGAATGCAATCTGTGATTTGCTCAAGGCATTGTTGTTTGTGAGGAAATGTATGAGTCTGTGGTTGATGATCATACAGAAGATTTTTCCAAGGTTGCTGTTGACACAGATCCCACGGTAATTGTTTGGGTCAGATTTGTCTCCCGTTTTGTGGAGCGGTGTTATGAGTCCTTGGTTCCAAATATTGGGGAAGATCCCAGAGCTAAGGACAATGTTAAGGAGTTTCTCTCTCTCTCTCTCTCTCTCTCTCTCTCTCTCTCTCTCTCTCTCTCTCTCTCTCTCTCTCTCTCTCTCTCTCTCTCTCTCTCTCTCTCTCTCTCTTCCTTCCTACTCCTTCTATTCTCATTGGTGCATGCTGTGCTCACCGGCCTCTTATGCTCCATGCTTTTCATTCTCTTGCTCTGTTTGTTGTGGCCAAATGTATGCTAAACCTGTGCTATACCCTACAGTCAGTGTGCATCGATTTGAAACATACAGTATGAAATGTACATACAAAGTAGTGTCTTTTACCTCCAACTTTGTTTGTATATAATAGGGATTTTCAAATAGATGGACAATAACCCAAAATGATCACATTATGACCAAACTTCTCAGATACACACAATACTTCCCTGTATAAGTTATTTGGGTGTTGGGTGTCTGTAAGAATGTCTTGCAACCCACTTTCATGGTCCGGGCCATTCATTGAGAAACACTGGTGTGCCTCCAGCTATTGTATACATGTTATACTAGTATGACTGCAATAGTCCAAATCTATTCACATGTATCACAGTTTGAAAAGTAGATATTTGTGTGTGACAGTAAGAGCTGACTATTCTGATAATAGGTTTCACTTTCTCCAGTGTTACCTCCTCAACTACAGTATAGACAGCTATAGAATTCTGGACGTAATCATATCCAACAACCGAAATCTTTTCCGACGGGGGTCCCTGATAACTAAATCGTATCCAATGGGAGTCAGCAGCCTAATGTGTATCAATTTGGGGGTCCTTGGTGCAAAACTGGTTGAGAACCACTGGTGTACATATAGTGCGTATAGTATAACGTGCAACATCCTTGAGTGCCTTCGTTTGAAATGTGTAGCTATTTGTGTGTAACAGTGTGTTAGTGCTGTATACTGTAGGGTGGGGACCCGAAGCAGCAAGCAACTGCCACATTAATGACAACCACACTTATGTAAAGATCCATATTTATAGAGTTAGCTGGGCTTCAGAAGAGGCCACAGTCGGAAAGTCCACAGACCGCCAGCCTACCGAGTCGACAGAGCAGCACACACACACACACACACACACACACACACACACACACACACACACACACACACACACACACACACACACACACACACACACACACACACACACACACACACACACACACACACACACACACACACACACACACACACACACACACACACACACACATCAGATTCATACATTTAAAAAGTGGTCGACCTCTAAACAAGGTAAGTGATATTCTTCAGGCAAACTGAACTGCCAATATCAACTATGCCCCAAAACTGTGGAACAAACTACCCCAAAACATCAGAGAAGCCAACTCGCTAGACATCTTTAAAAGACAGCTTAAAACCTATCTCTTTGCTCAGGCATTTCACTGTGGGGTAATGCAGGCAAATATTTGATGCTCTGTTGTGAGGAGAAGATGACTTTTGACCTAAATCTTATCAAAGTTGTTTAACATTCCAGTTAGGTACATCGTGAACATCACCGCCTAGCCAAGGTTGATTCTCCTAACTGGGCCATTTTCATCTGATTGAACAATCTTATCACACTTTTTACTGTAACCTTGCTATTTACATTTTTTATTTTTAATGCTCGCTTATGCCTGTATTTTTTACTGTTGTTGTATGTCCGTTCTATTTTATAATTTTTTGAAACTTAATCATTTTAAACTATTTTATTATTTGTATTACTGAATGAAACTGTAAACAGCCTATTGGGATGCTAGATCCTAATGTGAAACACTGTGATTTACCATACCTTGCTATGCTCGCTCATGCCTGTATTTTTTACTGTTGTGAAGCACTTTGAACTGCAACCTCTGTATGAAAAGTGCTATACAAATAAAGTTATTATTATTATTATTATTATTATTATTATTATTATTATTATTATTATTATTATTATTATTATTATTATTATTATTATTATTATTATTATTATTATTATTATTATTATTATTATTATTATTAATATGAGCTACATTTCTTTATTCTCGTAATAGTATGTAAGGGGGGGACATACATGTATATTTTCCTTGAATCTGTGTATCATGTTTATTCCTTTTTCTTCAAAGAAACAAGTCTAATTTGAGAAGGAATTAGATCTTCCTTTGTATTGAACCGTTTTGATGGATGCAGCAACACGCCACATTTTAAATTAATCATGTCCTTCCCTGTCTGGCTACCCCACACCCAAGAGTAGAAGACATTTACAAAGTGGGCAGTACATTAGGTAGGCAGTGTTCTTGGCTCCAAAAGCACAGCTAATTGATTAATTCAAGCTCATTTATTACTTGTGTCCTTGGTGTGACATCACAAAGGGCAGTAATTGAACCCTTGCACTGAAGAACCATATAACTCAAAATTTCAAATTTATTTAAAATGTATTTGCAGTTGTAAAGTGTGAATGTGATATATCACAATAAAGTACTCAACCTCTATTGTCTTAAACTAATGAACACAACCCCCCAGAGGCCCTGTGCCAATATCTTAGACTGCCAAATTGTCATAATCAAGGCCCGGGCCTTCCTCTGCCCCCATCCTGCCGCGTGTACCGCTTCCGCAACGGATTCTATTTCCGGGGTTGGCCTGATTGGCCGCAACGGCCACGTGATACGCCATGGCACACCCCCGCGGCAGCCGCAGCGGCAAGCGTGCTGCCGTTGGCGAAAGCAGGATGAGAGAGCGTAGATTTTGCTGTGTATCATTTAATCATTTATGAGAGAGCGTCGATTTCGCTGTGTATCATTTAATCATTTATCATTTAACATTTGAAAGGCATACATTGTTGTCATACAGAAGTACAGAATACTTTTATCCAAAATGCTTCTTACTGTTACACTGTTAGAGACTGTGCTAGACAAATGAATGACTAATTTGGTCAGAAATAACGTTAGTAAGCACTGCTTATATGCTTATTATGTCTGCGGGGTACAGTAAACGTTTCTCCCTGTACATTCTGAAAAGCACACCGCTGTATGTTGGAGAACCAGCGGTCTTCCGCTCCTCCTCACTCGAGTGAGAGAGCAAAGCCGTGCGAGGGGGGCGGCACCTCGGCACAGCTCAGCCCTGTGTGATCGAGCAGGAAGGAGGAGATGGGAGTCCTTCCAATCGGAATATGTTGTTTCTTTACACATTATGTTGGATTATGAATATGTGACGCCACCCGCCCGTGACGAAGGCCGGGAGGTTGCGACCCCCTCTGCGTGCCCCCCTGTCTCCGGAGGTCTCGTAGTGGTGACCGGAGTGCCGGATGTCCCGCGATGATGTCGGGGAGTTCGTGACCCTCTCTGCGCCGCCCCTATCTCCCTGTCTCCGGCTGTCCCTGAGCAACGACCGGAGTGTTAAATGTCCCTTGACTAAGACGGGGAGGACGTGACCCTCTTTGCGCCGCCCCTGTGCCTCAAATAGATTGCTATCAGCTCTATCTTTAATCTTTCAAAATGTTCAGTTGCTATCGCTATTAGCTCTATCTTTAATTTTTCAAAATGTACAGTTGCTATTGCATGCACTCATCTGTGTTCCACTACACACATGAGTGCATGCTTACCAACTGTCCGTCTGCAACACTACTATCACCAACATCTAAGAAGGGAGATCCCCCCTTGAATGGCCCTTCTAAGGTTTCTCTCCTCCACACTGCCTGTGGAGCTTTTTTTCCCTATTGTTAGGTTTTAGTGAGTTTTTCCTTACCTTCGCGTGGGGTATGTCTGGGAGTGCTTGCATTCTTTCATTTATTTGCATCCATCTAAAAATGTTTGCACCTTATGGTGTTCTTGTTCTGTTCTTGACTTATTGTTATGTTTTCTTCTTGACTTGTTTAAAGAAGATCTGTACGGCCCATGGGGACATTAACGTGTGTTGTTGGGCCCTATAAATAAATTTGATTTGATTTGATTTGATTCACTCCAATATCACATTCTGCACATTTCTCTGTTGTACTATTGACGCCTGGTACCTGTGGAATAAATATCCTAAACTGCTCCATTCTCTCTCTCCCTGTGTGTTCTGCTATTGGGCTCAGCCACCGCTGCCGTAACACAAATTCTATACAGGATTTGGCTAAACTCATTTTCCATAATATGTCCTCTTTAATGTTGTATTTCCATGAAAAGGCTTGTTACATTCCATCTCTTCCATCCTTTCATGTTGCACACCTCCCTCTGATAGCCTTTACTTACAATGATGCATAATAGTATGAATTATTATTTCAGATAATTCTTTTATCAGTTTAGAATAGAGCTGGTGAAAAGGATAATGATTCTATTTCACAAAAAAGGTAAACAGATTTTAGGTGTGTTTACTCTCCACTACATCCCCCCCCCCCCACACACACACACACACACACACACACACACACACACACACACACACACACACACACACACACACACACACACACACACACACACACACACACACACACACACACACACACACACACACACACACACACACACACACACACACACACACACACACACACACACACACACACACACACACACACACCATAGCAAAAGTCTCTTCATAGAAGCCAGGAGACTTTAAATTGCACATTCCACAATCCACATGGTCCACCCCATAATATGCATTAAACTCAGATCTATACGGTGCTGATAATGTGTAGCCTAGGGTGAAGACTATGAGGCCAGTGTTAGAAGACAGAGCCACTCTGTCTGATGTCTGTGACCTGACAGTAACCTGGCCGTGACCTCACTGTATTTACCTCTACTCTACTGTATTTACCATAGCACATCTGTGTTTAGACAGGGCTGTCTGGACGATTACAGCACATGCACAACATACACGCACAAACACACACAACATACACACAAGACACACAAGCACAACATGCACACAGGCAGTGAGGAAACGAAATATTCTACAGACTCGGTCCACCTTACTTCTGAAATATATATATATATTTTTTTTTAGACACTTTTTCTCCCATTTTCTATTTTTCTCCCATCCCAATTTCGTATCATCCAATTCAACCCTCCCCTGTCTCGAACGCTGTTTCTTGCCTCCCACAAGCCGGCTGCAATGTGGACTAAGTCATACATAGCACAAGTCCCCCTCCGATACTCGAGGTAACAGCAGTCGCATATTTTCACCTGCACGGGCGCGATCTTTCAGCGTCAGGGGTCTGCGCTTTGGAGGGGCGCCGCCCCCATCGCTTCCTGATTCTACTGCGCAGGCGCACCAACCGACCTGTAGGAGTCGCTGTCCACAACGCCAGATCCCCACCCATCAGTTTCCCACCCCCTAATACTGCCAATGTGTATTAGTACGGACGACCAGCTGAACTGAAAGCAATGTGGAGCGCTGGTTACTTCTGAAATATTAAAGTTTGTATTGTTCAAATACATTGTTTGTACAGGTTCAAAACTTTACAAAGTCGCTGTGACACAAGCCCGAAAAATCAGCGGCTGACGTACAGCGCTGATGCGAGCGGGTCTGGGCCCCGTTCCTCGTACGTGGTTCAACTAAGCCGATCAAATGTCCTATTAGCCAGCTTAAATTAACCCGATGATTGATGTCAGGCTATCTCGGTTTCTCGAAGCCTGATTCGGTCTCAAACTATCTCGTTAAATCGAACCAGACTTGAGTACTCAGGATAATTGCGCGTGCCCGTCTTATCTGAAAAGGGGGAGGTGTCAATCCCTGAAAACCATGATAACGGGAAGATATCGCAGACAAGTTAAATATATCTATAGGGCAAATTTTAAGTCCCTCATTACCCCAATCAATCAGATTATATTTCTTTAAATGTGCCTGCTGGCAGTAGGCTTAACTCATTCAGCACCCAGGGGTCGCTGTCTACCTTCTGGGTAGAACGCCATCGCTGTACTGTAAGTCAATGGGGAGACTGCGAAACTTGAGAGTGCTTAAAATATATTTAATATTATAGCTATGGATCTAATAACACAGTCGATTGTCCAGTGAGTTGCTTCTGGTCAACATGCAAAAAACAGATTGATTTTTCATCCGTACATTTCCATTTTATACCGTTTTGAATATGAGTATAGTTTGGGTGATTCTTAGTAATCCCAGGAAAAGACGCGATAATAGCCTGTTGTAATTTTTCCCCTGATTATCGAATCTTCCTGAAATCAACACTAGATTATCGTTATTATCCTTCCTCATGCAAGAATGAAATGGGCCCTGGAGCGCGGCGCTCCCCCCCCCCCCCCCCCCCCTCCTGCCACCAACGGGAAACAGCACAACACAGTCCACACAGACAGCTTCTATCGTGGGAGAAAAAAATATCAGATCAACGCAAGATTTGATAGTGTTCTTACCTTGTCTCTGATGTGATGCAAAAAAAAAATCCAATTATCTGATCGCCATTCCAAATACTGGTCGCGGAGGTCCATCCCACGTTGTCCGGCATTGCACATGAACGAGGGGGGGGGCAGCCTCGTAGATGTATTGTTGTAAACGCTCGTCCTGCCGGAGTATTTAAACCCCGCCGCACGGCTCAGCTCGGCCCAGAAAACAAACTACATCGTTTCAAATGGAGTGCAATACCGGCTGGAAGGCGTAGGCGGCGGTATTTTCCCTTTGCGAGCTCAGACCCATTCCCAATGATAACATCCAGGCTGGATGGATGAAAAATTTATGGATATAGCTAATAAAAGAAATAACGATTAAAACTCGACTTTTCTCGTGATTGGCGCTGAGCGGTTGGCGAGTTAACCCGACTTTTCTCGTGATGGCGCTGAATGAGTTAATGGAATGAATCGAATGAGATCTTGCTAGCAAAAATAATTACTTCAACTCTTTCAGAATAAGTAGATAAAAACAAGCCCAAAGAGTATCAAATCTATACGAATTAATAGATACTTATGAGGATATATCAATCAATCAATCAATCAGATTTTTTTATATAGCACATTTAACATGACACATGTTAATGCACGTAGGTATCATGTACAATATATATACATGGGTTCCCAAAGTTTTCAGGCCGCGACCCCCCGAAATATCTGTGTCAGAGAGCGGCGACCTCCACTATTATAGGAGGTGGTTGAAACATGCAAACGTTCACACGCACACATATGCATTGGAGGCTTTTAACACGCACAATAACTACACAAAATAACACAATAATCAAACAACCATAAAATGAATACATTTTCATTTAGAAGGCTAATGTTCAACTCACCTAATGAGATGGGATGGGCACTATGCTTGAAGCACAACAAGTCCAGTCTGGGTTTAATTTTGGAGACAGCAACTCGGAGATCATCCTCCACATTCAGATGTGATCTGTACTTATTTTTTTTTATATAAGTCAGTGCAGTGAATGTTTTTTCGAATAGGTAGGTAGATCCAAATGGCGGATAGCTGTGCATATTCCCCCTCAATTGATATCCAGTCGGCATCGGAGGTGGGCAGCGAGCTGGGACGCATTCTCCATCAGAAACAAGCGCGCCTCATCCCGCAGCTCAAACAGTCGTGGTGCAGTATGTAGGAAATCCATAGGCTGAATATGCTTTATTATCAGCATTTTAGGTATATTATTTTACATTTCAAAAGCATATATTTTACCAGTTTAATGTATTTTAATTGTTTTTAATTATATGCCTATTTCACATATGAGATCAATATGTAGAAAGGTGGATTATCCCTACTTTATGAGAGTAGATGTGCACTGTCACCAGGTAGTGGGAACACAGCAGATCTGGGTCCGGCTGAGTCCCCGACTGTAGTGTAGGGGTATTAGAATTGGGATTTAGCAGAGGGAGCGGATGGGGCCTAGGGTTTACTAACCTAGGGGTGATGCGCTGGTCCTTCTTGCCCCCCAGGGCGACCTCACAGTAACTCCCCCAAACACCCACACTTCCCCTAATACTTCCCACACCCTCCCACACCCGGTGGCAGTAGTGATAGATGACATAATTTCTCCCCAAAGCAGTGGCGTCGCGTGGGTAAAATAATAGGGGATGCCAATCTTTTTTTTATAAATTTTTTTTTTATACTTAAGCCAAGCAGTCACCATGTACAGTATGGCTCGGCGGCCACTGCCAGTCAAACAAGCAGTCACCATGTACAGTATGGCTCGGCGGCCACTGCCAGTCAAACCAAGCAGTCACCATGTACAGTATGGCTCGGCGGCCACTGCCAGTCAAACCAAGCAGTCACCATGTACAGTATGGCTCGGCGGCCACTGCCAGTCAAACCAAGCAGTCACCATGTACAGTATGGCTTACATACATACATACATACAGCCCCACCCCCACCTAATAGACAGTCCCCTCCCCTCCGTATGTATATATTCTCTCCCCACCGTATGTATATTTCTCTCCCACCCACCCACCCCCTCCTAATGTACAGTCTCCTCCCCATCATATGTATATACTCTGTCAGGATCTATGAGTAACAGTACTGTATATTTGGATACCGCATATGTCACAAATGTATCAGTACTAACCTATATGTCCCTATGCCATAAATGTCATGTATATTGTGTATGTCATAAATGTCAATATGAATTGAAAATGGGGGACCCTGATGTAAACAAGACAAACGTCTTTCTCTGGTCTGCATCCCCTTAACAATTGTGTGTATTGAGCTGTACTGTATTGTACCCATTCTGCAATCTGTTAATAAAGTTTTCAATCAATCAATCAATCAATCAATCAATCACGTTAGTTAGCATCCAAGCTACCATAACGTTAGTAGCTTAGCATCCAAGCTACTGTAGAAACAGCTTCTTACCTGGTCAATAAACTGGTCCTCCTTGCTCCTCCTGGACAGATAGATAATATCCACAGTGGTGTGCTTGTGCTGGTCCTCAATAAATGTCCCGCCGGTGAAAAATAAGTGGCTAATAAAGTGCTAAATGTTTGATAATAGAATAGAGGATTCGTCCGAACGTGCCTGCTGTTAATAAAATGTTCAATCAATCAATCAATCAATCAATCCTGCGAGGGGATGACGTCAGACCTATGGTTCAGACATTGTCACGTGACTCACGTTAGATGCCAGTAATCCTAGTATGTGGATTCTAGAGTACTTTTTATGCCAGAGACCACCGTGTTAACATGTGGAAAGGGCTTTAGTCAGCTCAACTGCTCGAATCCTATTGGCTAAAAACTGGTTTTGGATGGATCACGTGTTGGAAGCTAGGGAAAGACACACGCCCCCCTCCTCCCCTCCTGCCTGCCTGAGCTGCAGTGACTCACTGAGCACAGTGACAGCCAGCCTGCCTCAGTGAGTCTGACAGTGTAGAGAGTGAAAAAATTCAAAAAAAAATATTAACACAGAGATGAAAAATAATGATTTTTGATTATGATTATATTTCATATTCATATTTTAATGGGGAAGCCTGGCTTCCCTTGGCTTCCAGGAGGATTCGCCACTGCCCCAAAGCAGTACCTTTCCTTGTTGACGAACGGAGACCTGTCCCAATGGTACATAGGCCGTGGGTAAGAAGGGGTTAAGCAGTAATGTACATTAATCGAAAGGAAGGGGTTAAACAATAATGCACATTAATGGACACGCACACAGTGATCCCATTTGTATGCCTCTCCTTTTATATAAATTAGGATGCAATCATTACAAGGCACAATGCATGGCACTTAGATCTTACACGTAGAAGGGTTAATATAATGTGCACTCGTCCGCAGGGAGAGAGAGAGGGTACTGGCGAGCTCCGCGAGCTACTCAATGGGATTTATTATTATTAAACACACGTTGGGGGGGGGCAGGTGGCGCACGGAGATTACGTTCGTCACCAACACCGGGAGACACTAGGATTCGCCTGTTCGAATCCAGCTCCCGGCGTTGCTATCAGCTTGGCTGTCCTCTCACGCTGATACAATTGGCTGTATCAGGGGGTGGGAAGCTGAAGGGTGGGTCCTGGGCGTTGTGGACAGCGACCCCTACAGTTCGGTCGGGGCGCCTGCTCAGCGAGGGTTGGATCTGAGGAGAGATAGTGTGGCCTCCCACACGCTACACTCTCCCCGGTGAGAACCTGCGCGGCCAGGTTGGCCTGCCCCAGGCTGCACATGCGTCGGAGGAAAGCATGTGACAGTCTCCGGTCTCCCGGACCAACAGTAGGGGAAAGTACACAACAACCAGGAAGGGTGGGATGGGAGAAAAATCGGGAAAAAAGGAGGGGAAGAAAGATAATATAATAAACACACGTGCGGTCTGCACACCTTAACCACACAACACATGTAACCAGAAAATACAGTGGGCCCACAGTTGAAACAAAAATCCTATCTAAGCCGGCGTTACCCAAAACAACAAACGTCGGGGCGCCCCTAGTCACTGGTGCACGTGCCAGTTCAATGTATCTATTCTCTTCGCCCTTAGAGGGCATGCGCTCGAAAAGGAGAATGTTCGCCGATAAAGTTCCAGCGCTCGGAGCGCTAACAGTACCTGGCTTGAGTGTACCAACCGAGTGCTGGCCTGCTCCTGCAACGAAAGTCCGTTCTGCGAGATGGCCGTCGAACGGTCCCGTGGTTGTCACCTGTGATAGCAAGGGGCTGGCTGGGCTGACGTTTAGGCCGGCGAAAGCTGGAGTGGCTGTCGGCTAGGAGAATGCTGGATGCGGGTGCGGTCCGGCGACGTCTGTTGCAGTGTCCGCTGCGGGGCTGGGAGACGGTGGAGCGATGCGCGAGCTAACTGTGCTACTAGGCCTATACTTGAAGCTAAGCTTTGGGTCAGTGTGACCCCCTGGCCTTCCGCCTATACTTTACTAAAATGCAGCACGTGCAATATCCACAGCACTCTCCGGCAGTAGAACGTCTTCTTCTTGGTTGAAACGTACCCTAAGCACTATACTGGGAAGCTAAACTATCGCATACGATGTTACTATCCCGCACCGTGACAGGAGTCGTATTTCGCATGTCTTTAGTATCGGGAGCTCCTGCTCCACACGTCTGCTTGCTTCAATGGAAAACGATGAAGAGAACATCTCGTTGTCTGAGCTCCTCCTTCCGCCAGCCTCTGCCTCACCTGCCGTCACCAGCCCAACGTCGGACCAGTTCCCCCTGGTGGCAGTCCAGTGCCATGTCCCACTACTAAATGTCAGTATTAGGAGGTGGAGAATCAAGAC
>NC_140184.1:23967122-24050329 GCF_963971535.1 Notolepis coatsorum
GGGAACACTGCATTATCGATACAGTTACATATACATTACCTCTCTCTCTCTCTCTCTCTCTCTCTCTCTCTCTCTCTCTCTCTCTCTCTCTCTCGCGATTCAGCAGGGTGGTTCTTGTTAAAGTCAGATGATCTCCTAACGTTTGCGCAATACAGTTGTTCTGCTCATGCTGTATGTCCCACTTGCCCTTACAAGCAAACAGACAGCAGGGTAATTTAGGTTTCACGACACAATATGCTGTTAAAATGTTTCACAGTCAAGGATAACAGTCACTGTCTATTGCTGTCGAGTTTTACCAGCAGCTCTTTATAGTGCAATAGTGTGTTAAGATATGGATGAATACCGAAGCTTTGTCTCAAGAGAGAGGGAAGGTTGATTATTGACTGATTATTGACTTGAGAACACTGACAAAGTTCAAGGTGTTACAGAGCAGCCATTGTGTTTAGGGCTATTTGACTGTAGGCCATTGTGGGCAACTAAGTATGAGGGGTGGAAGTAACAAAAATTTATAAATGAATGTGTAACAGATTAAATGAATGTGTAACCGATTAAAATGCAATCAAATCAAATAGTCACTTGATGAATTAGCAAATGATTTAATTAATTCAGAACCAACTGAATAAAACATCATCAATAAAATGAAATAACAATCAAACACATCATTTAAATAAACTAAATTAAATACATATTTTTATTATTATATATTTTTAAATTGTTTTATTATAAATAATGTGTAACTATGTGTAACCTTTCATTAGAGCCCAATATTTTGACTGTACGTTGAAGCGTTCAAGAGTTATAGCGTTTTAAAATATAGGGTCTCCAAATGGCGATTCTTTTATTTATTTTTTGCTGGGAAGGGGGGAGGGGGGGGGGGTAAATGTATCTATGTTCCAGTTTTATGTACTGTAGAGCTTCAATACACTCTGTACCAATCACAAATACCACCATCCTGGTTGTGTGGCAATAAATGTATCTTGTATCGTGTATCTTGTATTTGGAGACTCCGAGCGGCCATTTTGGAAAAACGCGTAGACATTATAAAAAGTTTAGTAAAACACTCATTTTCTGTGGTATTGTTAGCAACTTTGGACCTGTACTAGATAAGGCTTTAGGCTATGGACCCATTGTGGTTTCCAGGGCACACCTATCAGCTGGAACCTGTAAGAGGCCTCTGTTTGCAAGATAATTCAAATGGAAGTTAAAAAAACGTAAAAACTTAACTTAAACATTTTAAAAGCAGTCAGAGTGATTCTTCCTGTTGTGGATGACAATTCAGAATGTTTCCTTTCAAAAGAGACCAGAGTCATGCATGTGCTATAAGTATAAAGTATAATAAATTGCAGATTACTTTGGGTATGCAATTTTCAGGCGTTTTCTGAAAAATGTGCCCATCAATTAAGTGGTTTTGTGGTTTGTGCTCCATGTGTCAATCAAATTACCCCACCCACAGTCGCACATCCAGGCATCCACAATCGACTGCACTTGCCTTTTGGAGTGTAGACATGCATGGTGCGGCGCCAACTGCTAACTTTGCCAACATTCGCAGCAAAACAGCACAGCAGCGGTGAGTAAAACATTTAGCCATTATAGAAAAAAAATAACATTTTGCTGTGTGTTTGACTTCAACGCGATGTCTGTAGTTGGTCACTTTACATGGCTATGCAGCTTCAGTTAGCAGTTAGCTAACTAGCTGTAGCTAGCTCGTTTTCCGCATCAACAATTTTCCAGTCATGAGGGACAACAATCTGCACCATTCCCATTGATTTCAACCCCGGTCATCAGAATCTTTTTGAAATTACCACTTTAAATGCACTCTAACTTGTGACTTTCTTTTTCTTCTGTCTTTTAATTAGTTTAAAGGAGACATGACATGCTGGTTTGATGAAATGTATAGTGTAAATGAAATGAATAGTTTATGTATATTCAATAGTAGTATTGATAGTATATTAGTATGTATATTAATATTAATATTAATTAATTGATTGGTGTTGGTATTAATATTAATATATAGTGTATATTAATATTATGTTTTCATCTGTGTCCACTGACCACTGACACACAGTGGGGGATGTTTTAAAAATATAATTTAATTTAATATATAATATGTAAGGGATAATGTATAGCTACGAGGTCATTGTCGCAAAATAATTGACCGACACAGAGTTTAAAATACCGAGCCGCCTCGGCGAGGTGTTTTAAACGTCAGTGAAGGTCAATTATTTTGCGACAATGATCGAGTATAGCTATACATTATCCCGCTTATTACATGGCTAACTTACTAACAATATACCTAATTCATTTTACATCGACTCGCAACAGTAACACTGGTTCTGGCTCCGCTGAGTGTTCGTCGCTCCGCCCCCCAGCAGCTTCCCCGGCAGCCGGCAGTTTGCACTGATGTCAGTGGGCTTGATTGCGAACAGCTGCGCACAGCGGTCATTATTGTGGGCTTGATTGCGAACAGCTGCGCACAGCGGTCATTATTGTCCCACAGCGGTCATTATTGTCTGATAACTGACCTCTGACGCGCGCTATTGACCAATCACAAGCAAGCATTTCGGCGAATGTGAAAACGCCATGTAATAAAATATAATAATTTGTGCTTCACCTAAAAATTTGGTCACCAGCCTCCACTGTGGGGTACGTAACAGGGTCCATTACTTGTCCTGTGGCCGAATGCTCGCAGGTTCTGTTTGAAGATCCGACAAAAGATAGAGAACATGAGATTACTATATGGCCAAATTCCCAGCATACCACACGCAGCAATTAGTGACAGCAAACCACAGGTGACAGTCAATAAGTGCTAATTACAGAGAACAGGGTGACATACTCCAGAATGGCGGTAGGGTTTCTAGTCCTGGGAGAGGACAGAAACCCAGAACGTTACACTACTGTATACACACAAGCCACTACAGGGCCACTGATCATGTCTCCTACCTTCAGTGGGCCACTGTGGACAAAGAGCACAAACATGATCCTGGAGCAGCCTCAAAGGTCACTTTGAAATTCAGGTGCCATCTCTACAACATCAGGCAGCAATATGCTTTCTCACAGGCCCTGAAGCTGAACCTCCCTGCAAATGAATGTGCAGTCCATACCGACTTCTCTGAGAACTACAGCTGCAAGTACAGCCACTTTGCACACTGTGGTTTACTATGTATAAAAAAATATTGATCAGTTCATGACTATTTTTTATATGGTCATTAAGGTGAGGAATGCAGCAAGAATGCCAGGTTGTCAGCCTGTTCTGATCCAGTTTGTGGTTTTGTTGACATGTTTATTTTGTATCATTACTCATCCTGTTGAAAATATTAAATAATATTAAACAACATTTCTGTGGTCCTGAGTAAGTATTTGTCACATATGTCATGATCTACAATAAAAAATAACATAGCACACAACAAATAAAACATCTCATAAAAAGTGTAACTTTGATACCTGAGCTGGACGAATCAAATTATTTGATGGTTTATTACCTGCTTTTCTGAAATACATAACAGAAATGACCAAATAAGGCGGCTAGGTGGTGCAGTGGGCAAGGCGCTCACCATCAATGCAGAAGACGCTGGGTTCGAGCCCAGCTCTCCACATTGCTTTCAGTTTGGCTGGTCGTTCATATTAATACATTTGGCAGTATTAGGGGGTGGGAAGCTGATGGGTGGGGATCGGACGTTGTGGACAGCGACTCCTACAGGTCGGTTGGTGCGCCTGCGCAGTAGAATCAGGAAGCGACGGGGGCGGCGTGCCCTCCAAACGCAGACTCCCGACGTTGAAAGATCGCGCTGTGCAGGTGAAAAGATGCGACGGCTGCTACCTCGAGTACCGGAGGGGACTCGTGCAATGTATGGCTTCGTCCACATTACAGCCGGCTTGTGGGAGGCATGGCCTAACAGCGTTCGAGACAGGGGAGGGTAGAATTGGACGATACGAAATTGGGATGGGAGAAAAATGGGAGAAAAAGTGGATAAAAAAAGAAAATTACCAAATAAAGGGTACATTTCTTTTAAGTATTGATGCCTAATTGTCCTCCAATTCTGGAATGTACCTCTTACCTACACTCTGGGGGAGTTGCCAGCAACGTTAGGAGGCTGGAGACAGATTCATGTGGTGGACCATGCTGGCAATGGCGGCTGCAGCGAGGAGGCGTAGCGGGGAAAACAAGTCACTAAAGAGACCGTTTAGCGTTTGATGTTTGCATCTGTTCTGTGTTGGTATGTGTCGTCGCATCTTTTTAAGGACACGACTGAACACAGATGGATTCCTTGGATCAGCACGAGCTTGGGCTGTTCAACAACTGGGGCATTCAAGGCTGGAGTTCCCCTGGGTAAAAATTCTGCCTCACACTGGTTTATGGCCTGCAGTCATATTAGCCTTGCCATAGTCAGCCCACCCGTGGTTAGCCCTAGAGAGAAGCTGTTTTATCAAACCGAACAGGGCTGGTCTGCGACAAAGCCCATGGTATATAGAGATACAGTACGTGTCAGGATTGGGGGAGTGTAGGACACACACGCAGACACACACAAAAAGGGGAATCTTAACGTTAGGTAGCACTGGAATCGCTGAACGATGAGAGAGGGTGGGGGAAAACACAAGAATAAAATAAATACAAATAAAAACTGTAGGAAACACAAAACACCAGTATAAAATAACTGCGTAAAAATCACAAAATAACCACCACTGCCTAGCAGTTGAAAACAACAAGAAACAACAATAGCACTAGAGACAGAGAAAACCCTAGAAGCATGAGCTTGGGACACTCATGTACTATTGAGGGAAAACATGAAATGGACAAGCATCTGAACACAGTCAACCAAACCTATTTAAAGGCACTGCACACCTGACACCAATCAGGTGGCAATCAAGCCCACACACTTGCCATGCCGCATGGCAATTAACGTAAGGTTATGTATATAACCAAGTTCTATGAGTTATGGTGACGCTCAGCATCAAACTGCACTGTACTTCACTTCGTGCACGAGCACTGAATAAAAAATTCCACCATGTACCTTTACATCCCAACATTCGTCTGGCCACACCCTTTCACCACAAGGCGAGATCAAGGGCCGCAGCGGCGTCTGATGCTGAGCGTCACCATAACTCATAGAACTTGGTTATATACATAACCTTACGTTCTATTTCATTATGGATCTCGCTCAGCATCAAACTGCACAAGGGAGGCTGAGCGAGAGCCATAGCCCGACAAATGTACCCCACTGAGGCCCCCCACAACCATCAGACTGGGGAGGACCGAGCCCCCGACCCTCCCTAATGGAGGATACCCCCCCTATTGGAGGCTTACGGGAGGGAGACGGATCCGACCGTGCGAAGAGGAACTCAAGCAACCCAACGCACAGGGTGAGCAGACCGTGGCTTGACCCCACAACTACACACACGCACAACCCGCATGCCACCCGGGAACGAACGGAAGGAACAAACCTTGTTACTGCCCCCAAAATCACGGGGTCAAGAGCAACCCAACCCTGTGGCAAGGCTGTAGCAGCGGAGCGCGAAGGAAGACCCAGACCCACCGAAGGGACTGGATCCCCTGGAAAAAGGGGGCCCGGAGAGGTCAATGACGCCAGGCATCAAGACCCCACCAGGCGGTCTTGATCGCCAGCGTATTCGGATAAGGCCCCTCCAAGAGCGGGCCCTTTCCCCCCAATAGCACACCGCCTGGCACACTGACCCTGCAGAACAGGCAGTCAGCATGGCCATAAGCACTCAAAAAAGGTTAACCAACGGAAGCAGGCAGCGCACCGGGGAAACCAGGCAGCAGGCTGTAACCTGAGCCTGGAGCACTGCGGATGAGACAGGCGCCAAAGGAGTCAGCTGAAAACAGCCCCCCCGGCGGAAGGGGCGTATGCTGGCGTTGTTGATCACCATGACAAAGCCTCCATCAAAAAAAAAACCACCCAGAGGGGTCGAGGCAGAGAAGGCTGACATGATTGGCAGACGTCATGAACGTGCAGGGGCACACTCAACCGGGCAACCCGGGAGTTGACACTGCTCCAACATACCAGGGAATCAACTACCCTCTCGGTACAGACGGTGGTTGTTCCTGTAACCCCTCAAGAAAAAAGGGTTATCCCAGGCCTACGGTATCAACGAAACCTTACTTCGGACAGGGCCCGGCGGCTCGGGAAGCACACAGGGTTACCAGAGGAGGTCCAGAAGACCACCCCAACAGCCCCCTCTTCGCCATGCGTGAGAGAGGAGCGAAATAATGAGAACCAGTCCCTTAGGATAGTGCCAGGTACAACGTGTACCCAACAAAGGATCCCCATAACGCCTAACCCTGTGACACCCGGGCCGACCTGGCATTTTTCCCCCCGAAAAAAGCACAAGTCCCTCAGGGTACCAGAACAGCAGATCTGCATCCCCGGCGGACAACGGGTTTAACTGACCTGGACCAGCGCGACCAGACCAGTCCCGTGTCCTAACCACGCCGACATGGCCACTCCAGAAGAGGGGGTAGGTATGCGTGTCGATCTAAAACATGAAAAGAGGGCGCCACCCAGACGGTCTGTGACGTACATGGGTACGTGGGTTGGTCATTACCATTATTACTGTATTTATGACACCATCTGAACATCAGGTTAGTATATGTAAATATGTTATGTTTTGGATGTGATGTGTGTGTTTGTGTGCATGATAGCTAATGCTGTCTCTTTTTCTCTGTCAGGTGCCGCCCGCCCGTCCCTACACTGAAGAGTGCTGATTGCCTAATGGGTGACAGCTGATGGCAATCACCTCGAGAGGGACGGGTGGACAAATACCTGACAGCACACACACGTCCGGGCGCCTCATGGATTAATTTGCCAGTGACCATAGAGTTGGAGGTTGCCATTGTTTACCACTGTTTGTGTGGAATGGTTATTATAACACTGTCCACTGTTGTTTGTGTGGAACCGTTATTATAACACTGTCCACTGTTGTGTGGGACTGATGTATTGTGTGTTCATGTTGTTCACACAACTTACCTGGTAGGCATTGTATTTGTGTTGGTGCAGCTACCAGGTGAGTGTATATATATATATATATATATATATTGTGGCCTCTTGCCTTTTTTCCACTGTTCGTGTGGAGTTAATATATATATATATGTATTGGGCCTTCTGCCTATTTTTGCCACACCTAAGTAAGAATATGTACTATTGTTGTGGGCCTTAGAGCCACTTGCCACTTCTTAAGTGGAAGTATATATATCTGAATTGTTTGATGGCTGGGTGGTTCCCAGTGCCAACCTAGTTGGCTGGTGTCCTGCGACACTGTTAGTACTTTGGTATATATATCTGAATTGTTTGATGGCTGGGTGGTTCCCAGTGCCAACCTAGTTGGCTGGTGTCCTGCGACACTGTTAGTACTTTGGTGCTCAACTTAATTATAATTATCTTGTTTGTTCTCCCCTTACCCTTCTCCCTGTTTGTTAATTGTTTGTGGGTTGTTTTTTCCCTTTGTTAGATATTCATATTACAGGTGGAGGTTTGAATTCCTGCCACAGCTAATAAATATAATTAACCTTTTGAAAGCGCGTTTGTGTTGTTTTCCGGGACCGTGCTTTAAAAGCATCTACTGAGGGGGTTGTTTTTGTTCATGTGCAGCCTGCTTCAGTTTCTATTCTATGTGGTCATTAGACCTTGGTACATGACACGGTCCTATTTGGACCGTGCTCAGTGGCCCACCCCAAGGGCGTATCTATTCCGTTAACATCCCCCAGATATGAACAAGAATTCATCGAGACAACCTAGTAAACTGGCGCTCGGAAAAGACAAAACTCCATCCCAGTTGCCCTATAAAAACGCTGTTTTAATAACAAGCAACCAAGGCGCACTTAGCCCCTGCGTGATTCTTTAACAGAAACACCCCGAGCCAGCACTATGTATGCGTCGAGACCCAAACACATCAATGGATAGTCTAGCAAGACACCAAACATTGTTCCTCCAAGTCGCCTGGGAGAACGACACGGAGCCGTCGTGCTTCATGTTCCTTCCTCTTTTTATTTAAAAAAGAAAGAAACACAGACTGACATGAATCCCACGTGACGCAGCTGAGGGTAATTTTTTTTTACATTTTTACATCCCACCACCCTCGCCATAGGGAGGAGATGGAAATCCCCAGAGAGACTTCCCACGCGAGCTGTATAGATTGAAAAGAATATATTGCAACATTGAGCTATGTAATATTTGGGTTAGGGCTCTCCGAGGAGGAGGCACTGAACCAATACACACTCAATAATCGAATTGAATCGAATACACACACAATAGAGCAGAACTCCTTTTTGAAGTTCTACTCACCTTGACAATCTGAGGAGGAGGCTCTGAACTCTGAGGAGGCTCCCTCACAGGGAAGGAGAGTCCGAACTCACAGAAAGCCAGAAGAAGAGCTTCGTGAGGAGGAGCTCTGACAACTCCCTGAAACAGATCCATAACATGGACCCGAACAACCCACGGAAGTCTTACCAACAGAGACGCGCTCAGTAACGTACTCTATGGCGGGGGAATTTCCGCGGTGCACACGCCTAATCTTCCAGGGCGTGGGACCAGGAAACTCCCCCCCCCCCCCTCTTACCCTGTAACGTGCCGAACAGCAACGTGACAGGAACCTTGAAGGACAGGTGGTTTTACCCCTGACCAACAGAAAAAGGGGAGGAAAGGATTACCAGTTCACCCCTTTACGACCCCTCACCCATGATACGATGTAACGACAAGTAGAGCATGACCCAGTCACAGCATGCTACATGAAGTATCTAACAGCTTCACATAGCTCATGTGCTAACCTGCTATCTGATTTTTACTAAGGAAAAAACACACAATAGAGAGGGCCCCCTTTAAGAGCCCCGGTACCAGACTTACACATGTGCTTCTGTGGCCAACCTAACCCAGTTGTAGATCACAAGACACACACAACCCTTCATCACAACAAAAAATGGCAAAAGTACACTCTTGCTACAGAGGAAAGCCGTTTTTCATAACGAGAGAATACAGAATCCTCAATTATGTATTGGCCACAGGCCTTGCTAAGCACACATGATAAATGACCAAACAATCTTTTCTTTAGGAAAATATAGTTTCTCAAGCGGAAAGCACAACCCCAGCAATTAAGCTGAGGGTTACATCGTATCCCCACAAACACAGTGACACAATATATTGTAAACAACATGTCTGAGAGGAGGGTGGGGAAGCCCCAGGGAACCGGGGGGATCACCCCTCCTTCCTTACCCTTGATACGACCAAGTTGAACAGGTAACCCTGTTAATATGTGAACACACTGTTCATTGTCATTACAGGCTGATAAAAGAATTCATTCCTCAATCACATGTCACTAAGCATAGCTTTATAGGTTAAATAACCCCCTTAGTTGTGAGTTCACGTTACATGAACACACATGTTCTCATCACAACTAACCAGATCATTTTTACATATGTAAACAACAACCCGATTTTTATGGAGAGAGAAGCTATACCAGTATCTAGGTCGTCCTCGGACGGGCCCTCCATCGGTGCTTCCAGTCATCCCGATCCTCCATGCATCTGGCTAGCTCGCCGGTGCTTTCTGTTCCCACATCTCTCCTGAGTACGTCCACATAGGTTAACGTGGGACGTCCTCGTGATCGATGCCCGTGTGTTGGTTCCCACAGTACAAGTTTGCTGGTTGGCATCTCATGGTGTCTCTGGCAGTGACCTGCCAGCCTCATTCTCCTGACTGCCACTTTATCGCTCACCTTTAGCACCCCCCCATACAAGTTTGCATTAGTGACATGCTCATCCCTGTTGATGTTGAGCACCACACGCATCATTCTGGTGTAGCACCCATCCAAGGACTTCTGCAGGGTGGGTTTCAAGGTCCAGCATTCACTGCCATACAAAAGGACAGACTCAACTGTTGCATGAAAGAAGTTGAGCTTGATTTGACGGGGGAGGTTGGATTTCCACACACTGGTCATGCCGTTCAGAGCCCTCCACGCAAGTGCCTTCCTCACTTTAAGGTCTTGCTCGGACGAGTTGACCCACGAGCCCAGGTACTTGAAATCACTGACTTCCTTTAGAGCAGAGCCTCCTGTTGTCCTTAGAGGTGGATGATCCGGGAGGATGTTATACATTATGACCTCGGTTTTCTTGGCATTTAGCCTAAGGCCAACCTTGGCGCACTCCGTCTCCACTCTGCACAGGAGTTCCTGTGCCTGCTCCACCTGGTCAGAGAGCAGGCTGATGTCGTCCGCGTAGTCAAGGTCTGTTAGGACTATGGCGGGGTGTCGTCTCGATCTCCTTGGGGTTATTGTGAGACCAAGTTCCTGCTCCCGTCCATTGATGGCCTTCCTGAGCGCATAGTCGAGGACTATGACGAAAAGGAAGGGGGCAAGGGTGTCCCCTTGCATCACTCCAGCCAGGATGTCAAATTCTTCACTGTTGCCGTCTGGGGTTACCACCTGTGACTGGGGTTACCACCAGTGACAAGACAATTCACACACAACACGCGTTGTATCCTCAATGTATTGCAGCAACACACGTTTTGGAAAACATCGTTATTACAAAACATGTAGAAGGGAAGGAAAGAAGAAGTGTTTAAAGTCCGGTCGGGACCTTCCTACCCTGAGCGCAGGCCAAGAGAACTGCAATCCGGTTAACGGGACACCGAAATTGAACACAGCATCTCCTGTGTCGGTGACGAGGGTAGCGTCGCTGCGCCACCCAGCCGCTACGTTTCTCCATGTTGACGCAGTCCTCGCTGGCAGGGCTCCAGGTGTAGGTTTGACTAACATCCTCTGTCAAAGATGACGTCGTAGTCAGAGTGTTTAAGGCATGTTATAGTCATAGAAAACGTTCAACAGTGTAGCATTAAGCTAACAGCCGTCCGACTGATAGCAACAAGCTAACGTTTACTAGCCTGGTAAACACAGCGAGCTAACGCCGCAGCTAACAGCTGACTGGCTAACACAGTAGGCCACAACTAGCACGCCAGCTAAGCAGCTATCCGACTGATAGCAACAAGCTAACGTTTACTAGCCTGGTAACACAGCGGGCTAGCGCCACAGCTAACAGCTGACTGGCTAACACAGTAGGCCACAACTACCACGCCAGCTAAGCAGCTATCACCTGAACTGTACACAACGACATAACAAGCCACACTTCAGACAGGCCGCTGTCCAAGTCCCTCCCCTAAGAGGGAAAAGAAAAAGAATGTCAAAACACAGTTTTCAACGGTGATCCAGACATACAGCGGGGCCAGCACAGTTCCCATTTCGGGCTGCAGCCTGTTACAAAGAATGAAATCAGGAATGTCCAATCGTTGCTTTTCTTTTGAATCAAATCTTAAGGTCCTTTATTTTCTATTAGTTACAAATTCTAATTCAGTTCAGTTCATTTTCTTCCAGTTCAGTTCAGTTCAATTCAAAGTCTCTTTACATTCCTTCAGTTCAGTTCAGTTCAGTTCAAAGTCCTATTACATTTCATTCCATACAGTGCTCGAAGAGCACGCCACATATATTACAGCTGGTTCCAATGACAATCAAAAAACAATTCAGCACAGCTGCAGTGTTTAGGAACACGTTGGCAGGAGCTGTCCACTCTTGCGTGGTGCTGAAAGACAAACTGTGTTAGTTTTGTTGGCGAACAAGCATTGCACTTTCATTGTCATTAAAGAAAATAAAACAAATAAGACAAAACGTTATCACCAATTAACTATGTGTGTGTATTATATTTTACTTTATGAGTCTGAAAGAAAATGTATATTATTTATAATAATAGTTGCAACAAACTCCGGCCCGATGAACACTGTTCATCAATTAATCTCAAGGTTATACAATAACTGTATTGGCCGTCTGAAAATTTTTCTTCCTGGTAACTGTATTGAGCAACTATTAGTTTTGCCATCACGACCTGTTTCAAGTTTCTCAAGTTTCAAGTTTCTTTAATAGTTGTCATACAGAAGTACAGAATACTTTTGTACAAAATGCTTCTTACTGTTGCGCTCCAGAGACTGTGCATGACAAGATAAGTATGAAATAAAAACATAGTAAAAATTAGAAGAAAAAAAAAGAGGTCACAGTGTTCAGTTTAGACATATGTACAATGTTCGTAGACGTAGTTACCATACAATATACAATACTGTGCAGTGTACTAATATACAATACTATATAGTGCAAGGCATAAATGGACGAGGTGCAGTTTAGGTACAATTCACAGTAGGTGTACGAGTTGTAGTGCAAATCCTTTATCAATAAATATAAAGTGTAAGTGTGTTTGTGTGATCTAAAGTGTGGAGAGTGGGTGCTGCAGTGTGTTGTTTGTTTGAGTGAGTGTGTGTGTGCGTGTGGGTGTGTGTGCTGTGTGCATTTGATGGTTGTTGCATAGTGATTATTGTTCGTTTAGCGATTATTGTTCGTTTAGCAGCCTGATGGCCTGGGGATAGAAGCTCCTTCTGAGTCTTTCTGGGAATACTTCATGTATCCTACCCATTTTCCAGAGTTGTCTTGGCAACATGTGTTCGTTTACCAGTACCACATCACCTTCCTTCAGTGGTGTTGTTTTCTTTGTGGAGGATGCGTGAGCAGATCTCAATTCCATCAGGTATTCACTTCTCCACCGATTCCAGTATCCATTGACGAGACGTTCTCTGTATCGCCATCTCTTGTTCATGTCCTTTCGAGTTCCTTGTTGTATGTTTGACTCTTTTACAGTCTGTGGTGGTAGTGTCGTCAGTCGGTTTCCTACCAGGAAGTGAGCTGGGGTTAGAGGTTCGACTGGTTCAATGATTTTCTTCTCCAAGTAGTCTTTGATCACCTCATTGTATCTTGTGAAGAGTTTCCCATCATGTTTGAATCTTCTCATCAGACGTTGAAACCTGTTCTCTGCAATTCCGTAGTTGGATGACAGTTTCAAATTATCTTTGCGCCATGGTAGTTGCACTTCATAACGTTCTCCGTTGTGCGTAATGGTTTCTTTGAATTGTTTCAGAGCAATTTCATCATTGGCGCTCAACTTAGTTTCTAGTTCAGGGTTGATTCCCAGGGATTCTAGCTCCCAAAATAAGCGTAACTGGTCAGACAGTGTTTTATTATCTACATTGACATGCATCACTCCGACGTTGGTTATAGTGCTGACGTGCATTGTAGTTACCGTTCCTTGAATGAGCCATCCAAAGCTGCTCTCGGCTGCCACTAGTCCATCTTGTAGTCTTTCAATCTTCCCAGAGACCACTTTCCAATAGTAGTCGGATCCGATTAATATTTCCACGTCTTGATTTTCCATTCCGTGGACCTTTACGTCGGCCAACAGCATTCCTTTTCCTTCCATCTCCGTGCGTAATGTCTCTCCGGGTACACTCATTAGTGACGTGCACACTTGTGGTGATTCCAGTAATTCAATTTCGATTGTTTGGCCATTTCTTACATCGGATAATTTTGCCCGTACTTTATTGCAATGCACTCGTTTTGGTTGTAGGCTGCCAAACGTGTGTAATTGTATTACCTCGGAGCCTATTACCGGTAGATTTAGTTTGCGTGACAATTCTGTCCTTATAAAGCTACGTTGACTCCCACCGTCCAACAGGCATCTGGTCAATTTACTCCTGGTTGCGTTTTGGCCAACCAACCACACTGTTGCTGTTTGGAGTAAAACATTGCTATTATGGCCTGAATTATATCCGACGGTAGTATCAGTTTGTAGGTTTGTGGGTTGTTGCGCTACGCGCTGTCTTGGTTCATAAGGGCGCATATCATGGGGTTGAGCGCATTCTACTTTGTGGTGTCGCCGGCCACACTTCTCGCATGAAACCTGCGCCTTACAAGTTCTGGCCATATGTCCTGTCCCCAAACACACAAAACAACGTCCTTGTCTTTTAAGGAATTCTCTTCTTTGTTCGACTGTATTTTCCGTGCAGTGTTTGGATATATGGTTGGCTTTGTTGCAAAATATGCAGTTCTGTGGCGCTCCCGTATATAATGCAGCGGTAGACGCTCTATAGGCTGCGGTAGGCCTATGTCTTTGCTCATAATTTTGTTTGTCAATTTGTGGGTTCAGATCAATCAAGTTTGCCGTTCTTTCTCGGCTTTCAACTTCTCTTTTCAGGAATTTCATTAGGCCATCTACTTCCAACATGTCGTCTTCCTCTCTTTGACGGCTGAACGCGAGCGTTATGCTCTCTGGCACCATTTTCATTAGGATAGGGCAGAGTAAGCTACCATACATTTCAGAGACGACTTGAAGCGCTGACAGACTTCTGACTTGTATTTCGATCTCATCATATAGTTTTCGTAGGGCGACTGTGTCGTTTGCACATTTAACCGGGGTCAAGTTTAATAACTTATTCATATGGGCATTGATTAAAAGATCTTTTCGGCCAAATCTGTTTTCCAACATTTTAATCGCAGCATCATAATTTTCATTTTTATCTTTCTTCCCCTCTTTTTCCCCGATTTTTCTCCCATCCCACCCTTCCCGGTTGTTGCGTACTTTCCCCTACTGTTGGTCCGGGAGACCGGAGACTGTCGCATGCTTTCCTCCGACACATGTGCAGCCTGGGGCAGGCCAACCTGGCCGCGCAGGTTCTCACCGGGGAGAGTGTAGCGTGTGGGAGGCCACACTATCTCTCCTCAGATCCAACCCTCGCTGAGCAGGCGCCCCGACCGAACTGTAGGGGTCGCTGTCCACAACGCCCAGGACCCACCCTTCAGCTTCCCACCCCCTGATACAGCCAATTGTATCAGCGTGAGAGGACAGCCAAGCTGATAGCAACGCCGGGAGCTGGATTCGAACAGGCGAATCCTAGTGTCTCCCGGTGTTGGTGACGAACGTAATCTCCGTGCGCCACCTGCCCCCCATAATTTTCATTGGTTAATGCAAGACCCGTGATTGCGTTTGCAGCCCTTCCCGTGAGATAGGACTTTAGATAATTAAACTTGTCAGCCTTGCTGAGGTCTGGGTTTCTATGAACTGCCATGTCGTACTGGCTCCAGAACGTTTGCCATAGGCTAATTTCTCCGTTAAATTTATCAATGATCAGTCTCGGGAGTTTGACTGCAAAACCATATCCCTTGTTGGAGCACACTGATGAACGGTCATCTTCTTTTCTTCTCATAGCCTTTTTCAATTTGGTTTTACGCACACATATATCCTCTTCATATCGTTGCACACCCTGAAGTTCATCTTCAAAATCCTCTTCCTCAATTCCGTCTTCAATTTCTGTGTTCAAGGCTTTCAATGCAATTTCTTTTTCCACAAGCATGTCCAGCATTTCTTCATAATCCACGTCCACATCTTCTAATGACACTCTTGTCTTCTCATCTATCACATTGAGTAATTTTGTTATCGCAGTCCTTACCACACCTCTTTTCAGAAGTAGTTTCTTTAGTTGTGTCTTGGACATCGCTGCTGTAGGCATTTCTGTACATTCCCTTGATCCTTCTTTGTCTTCAAAGCACTTCTTTTCTTTGTTCCTCCCTGGTTTCGGCACCAGCTTTTGTTACAAAGAATGAAATCAGGAATGTCCAATCGTTGCTTTTCTTTTGAATCAAATCTTAAGGTCCTTTATTTTCTATTAGTTACAAATTCTAATTCAGTTCAGTTCGTTTTCTTCCAGTTCAGTTCAGTTCAATTCAAAGTCTCTTTACATTCCTTCAGTTCAGTTCAGTTCAGTTCAAAGTCCTATTACATTTCATTCCATACAGTGCTCGAAGAGCACGCCACATATATTACAGCTGGTTCCAATGACAATCAAAAAACAATTCAGCACAGCTGCAGTGTTTAGGAACACGTTGGCAGGAGCTGTCCACTCTTGCGTGGCGCTGAAAGACAAACTGTGTTAGTTTTGTTGGCGAACAAGCATTGCACTTTCATTGTCATTAAAGAAAATAAAACAAATAAGACAAAACGTTATCACCAATTAACTATGTGTGTGTATTATATTTTACTTTATGAGTCTGAAAGAAAATGTATATTATTTATAATAATAGTTGCAACACAGCCGACTTTGAGCATGGAACTCCCGATAAAGAAGATCCTATGCCCACATTTCCTCGTTAGGGTATACTTTCATTTTTATATGAAATGTGGGGCCTGCACGGGACAGAGAAGCATCCGCTCGAGAATCCTGGGTTCACCAGGACCTGGTCGCGGCCCACTAGATTGACCATCATGGGCGTCAGACCAAGAACCTCCGACCGCCGTTTAAGCCGAGCAGAGGACCCCAGCCTGGAGTCGGCGTTTCGTAAATTGTCAGCTAACCCCCACAGCATCAACAACAACCAGAGCTTGCAAGCAAAACAGTACGTACCCATCCTGGAAACAACCGCTTCTCACAACAGTCGGTGCTTCCCACAGTCCAGCTGTGTGGCCGGAGGGCAACCCCATCCAGCCGCAGAAAGGAGGACTGTAGCTGGGGAGCATGTCAGCGGCGTGAGCTCCTAATACGAAAAAGCCATTGAAGGTCGGAATGATCATCATCTTCCAGACACTCCAGTAACGAAGACAATATCGCCGTATTTTCTCGAAAATAGTGAGAGAGAAAATAAAGATATGATGTCAATGTATCTTCTTCTTTTGTTTTCCAACTTTCTTCTACTAACAACCTCGTCAAGTGGGGATCTACCGAAGGCACTTCCTTGTGGTGAAAGTGAAGAAGGAGGCGAGTAGGTGACCACACACCTGCTTATGAAGGTAAGCGGATGGGGGTGTGGCCAGACGAATGTTTGGATGTAAAGGTACATGGTGGAATTTTTTATTCAGTGCTCGTGCACGAAGTGAAGTACAGTGCAGTTTGATGCTGAGCGAGATCCATAACGAAATAGAACTGCAGAGGCCAGTGATTGACAGCTGTCCCTAACATAAAGATGAAATAAAGCCAAAGCACCTAAGAATAAACTAAAATAAAACCCACATAAACCGTGATCCATCACAGTATGTAACAGATGAAAAGAAACCCATGGAAACCTACTAAGTTGAGAACTAAATAATGTCCTCAACTCAGGAGGCAGAGCCATACAGTGCTCAACCACTCAATACACAAAGATCCAAAAATGCTTGCAGTCTCAAGGTCATTTTCTCATAATCATTTGCACTGACAGATATTCAGTACTCCCATAAAGCTCTCTCAAAAAAGGCGTTCAATTCATGTCTTTCAAGGTTCTCCACCCCCATAAAGTAGATTGTACTGTACATACACGCACAGATGATTGTGGCTTTTATTTTTATTTATTTTTTAAACGAACAGCTCTTATTTCACAATCATCCATAATATCAAGACTGTCCTCAAGACTGTCCTCAAAATTGTCCGCAAGATTTTTCCAGACTATAAGTCTGGGATCTTCATTCATTCCTCTGCACGATACTAACAATTCCTTGTTGAATAAGCTTCTACTGTATGTATCAGCTCAGTTACCCTGACATCCCACAAGTCTGTGGTAGAGTTTTTTTTTAGGCCTTAGGGGTGAGGTTTCTCATCTTATATTTGTGGGTCTTTAAGCTGCAGTAGGCAACTTTGGAGGAATTAGCAAGAGTGAGTTTACCTGCCCAGCTGCATCACTTTTCAAGCCCATGCACGTGCAACAGAGGTTTTCCACAGACTGACAGAAGCACCAGCAGCTTTAAGCTGACATTTTCTAAAGATAATAATAAAAAACTATATTTCCAAGACTCTGATCAGCAGGTGGTCACGAGGAACACGATGGTGGTCTTAGTTTTCCGATGCGACCCCGGGAACACCACCTGGCAGGCCAAAACATATCTGATTGGTTATTGATGCAGGGAGCTGTTGTTTTTGGCCAATCAGATCATTTTGGCCTGCCAAGTGGTGCTCTTGCCTGCCGATCAGACGCTGGAGAAAAGGAAAAAAAGAGAAATATATATATATATCTTTTTTTTATTCAGTATAAAGCGGCTGGTGCCTGTGGAAAACCTTTGTTGCACGTGCATGTGCTTGAAAGGTGATGCAGAGCTTTCTCTATTTCTGCTGGGGAGGTAAACTCACAAAAACTTTTCCGAAGTTGCCTAATGCAGCTTTAACTAATGATTGATTAGGGATATAAGTGATGTGGTCCTTGTTGAATAAAGCTATAAAGCTATAACATGGTATACAGTACTATAACAAAACTAATACAACTATAGTATGGTATACTATAATACAACGATGGTATGGTAGACTATAATAAAACTATGGTAGACTATAATAAAACTATGGTAGACTATAATAAAGCTATAGTATGGTATATTATAAAGCTATAGAATGGCAGATTATAATACAATTATGGTATGGTATATTATAAAGCTATAGAATGGTAGATTATAAAGCTATAGAATGGTAGATTATAATAAAACTATGGTATGGTAGACTATAAAGCTATAGTATGGTATACTATAATACAACGATGGTATGGTAGATTATAAAGTTATAGAATGGTAGATTATAATACAACTATGGTATGGTATATTATAAAGCTATAGAATGGTATATTATAATAAAACTATGGTATGGTAGACTATAAAGCTATAGTATGGTATATTATAATAAAACTATGGTATGGTAGACTATAAAGCTATAGTATGGTAGACTAATACAACTATAGTGTTGGACTCTGTTTGGTGTTTTTTATCCCAAGGACACTCTAACAAAGACAACAGCATTTGGCATCTGTCCAATAAACACACCCACACACACAGACATCTCCCCATTTGAACCACAATGACAAGTGAACAAAGAGAGAGAGAGAGAGAGAGAGAGAGAGAGAGAGAGAGAGAGAGAGAGAGAGAGAGAGAGAGAGAGAGAGAGAGAGAGAGAGAGAGAGAGAGAGAGAGAGAGAGAGAGAGAGAGAGAGAGAGAGAGAGATGTTTTTCCTCTCCCCACCAGGTGGTATGGTGCAGTGGCAGCTGACAAGGTGTGGCTGCTGTTTCCCAGCAGGTGGTATGGTGCAGTGGCAGCCTGGCAAGGTGTGGCGTGCGGTTCTCTAGCAGGTGGTATGGTGCAGTGGCAGACTGGCAAGGTGTGGCTGCTGTTTCCCAACAGGTGGTATGGTGTGGCTGCGGTTCTCTAGCAGGTGGTATGGTGCAGTGGCAGCCTGGCATGGTGTGGCTGCGGTTCTCCAGCAGGTGGTATGGTGCAGTGGCAGCCTGGCAAGGTGCGGCTACTGTTTCCAGCAGGTGTATGGTGCAGTGTTGGCTTGGCATGGTGTGGCTACTGTTTCCCAGCAGGTGGTATGGTGCAGTGTTGGCTTGGCATGGGGTGGCTACTGTTTCCCAGCAGGTGGTATGGTGCAGTGGCAGCCGGCATGGGGTGGCTACTGTTCCTCAACAGGTGGTATGGTGCTGTGGCAGCCGGCATGGGTGGCTACTGTTCCTCAACAGGTGGTATGGTGCAGTGGCAGCCGGCAAGGGGTGGCTACTGTTCCTCAACAGGTGGTATGGTGCAGTGGCAGCCTGCAAGGGGTGGCTACTGTTCTCAACAGGTGGTATGGTGCAGTGGCAGCCTGGTATGGGGTGGCTACTGTTCCCAGCAGGTGGTATGGTGCTGTGGCAGCCGCAAGGGGTGCTACTGTTCCTCAACAGGTGGTATGTGCAGTGGCAGCCTGGTATGGGGTGGCTACTGTTTCCCAGCAGGTGGTATGGGGCCGGCTTGGCATGGGGTTGCTACTGTATTCCTGCAGCCTGCACCTGTGAAACAGCCTGTATGCACTTCACACAGAGACACACTGCCCCCAGCCACCAATGGACCGAGACAAAGACATAGAAAAGACTAAGTTAGCCTTTCTCTCTCTCTCTCAGAGTTTCAAGGCCAGAGGTGTCTCCGTCACCCGACCTGTTCTATTATCATTCTGCTGCTCTTCGTTCTCTCCTTTTCCCCTCATCTATTATACACCGTTTCACTTCCCCTTTCCCAGCTCATGCTGAAGGTTTTAAATCCTGTTTTTGTTTTGTTTTCCTTAGCCCTAGAGTAGTGATTAAACACTAACTAAAACCAACCATAAATAAACAACAGAAAAATACTGCATTACTAGACAAGATGACTGACGTTTCTTCCAAGCTCTTAGTTACAGCTACAGTTAGTGTAGTGTATGACTTGTCAGTAGTTCTGTATCGTTAGTGGCTTAGCTTGGCATCACTACTGCACTATCTCGCGTACGTGCACGCGTACTGAATAAACCACAAATGTACCTCTAATACCAGTATTAGTCTGACCACACCCCTCATCAGCTTACCTTCATAAGCAGGTGTGTGGTCACCTGCTCTCCTCCTTCTCGCTTTCACCACAAGGAAGAAGTGCCTCGGTAGATCCCCACACTTGACACCATGATGGAAGAAATTGGATTAGGAACAGCTTGGGAAACAAGGATACGTTGACATCATATCTTTATTTTCTCTCTTGTTTGCTGGCGGGCTCCACTTGTCTGTTAGTGCTATGGGGGCTACTTGACAAAGTTTATGGAAACCGGCCCCAGGCTAGGGTCCTTTGTTTAGCCGCCTAGGCGACAGAAGGCCTTGGTCTGGAGACCATTATAGTTTTAACTAGTGGGCCGCGACCATTGACACTGGTGATCCCTGTGTGTTCTGGACGAGTGGATTCTCTCTGTCACCGTGTTAAGACCCCATCTTTCATATCCAAATGAGAGTATTCCTTCACGAGGGGATATGTGCATGTAATGTGCGATAGCGGCAGATTCATGTTCGAAGTCAGCTACACAGGCCAGTTGGTACTGTGCTGATTCCGCCGGATGTTCACCGTTGTGAAGCGGTGTTGACGTCTTGTTTTCTCTTTTCTCTTAAAAAGTGAGGAGAGGTTCAGAACGGCGGCCTGTCTGGGTGAGTGTTATGTCATTGTTTACATGTTCATAGCTTACGGTTAGCCAGTCAGCTGTTAACTGCTGCGTTAGCCTGCTGGATCGCTGCATGGCCTGCTTAAGGCCTACTGTTGGCCAGTCAGCTGTTAGCTGCGGGGCTAGCATGTCGTGGTCGCTGGGTAAACGTTAGCTTGCTGCTAGGGCCATGGCTGGCGCGGGGTAGCTTAGCTTCTCGCGCGCCGCCGGAGCTCGCTTCTGATCGCCGTTGGCTTGATGCTATTCTGTTGAACGTGCTTTGATTTTAACATGTTTTACACTCTTGAACGCGACGTCATCCTTGACAGGGGATGTTTCGTCGACCCTGCCCTGAGCCTGGACGGGGATTGCGTCAACAAAGAGGACTGTAGCGACTGGTTGGAGCGGCGACGCTGCCCGGATCGAACAACACAGGTCGGCTGTGTTCTACGGTGTCTTGTGACTGCACTTCGCTGATCTGCGTTCCGGGTAGGTACGGGGTTGGCCAGACCTCATAACACGTCTTCTGGTTTTACTTTGCTAAATGTATTGTGAATAACGGTGTTTTTTCCCAAAGCGTGTGTTGTCGCAATGCATTTAGGATACGTTGCGGGTTATGTGTGAGCTGTTTTTGTCACTGGCAGTTAGCTTCTCCGTGCAGATCGTGATGTATTGATCTGGTTGTTGTGTGAGAAACATCATGGTGTTTATGTGTACCGTGTACTCACTACTAAGGCAACTAACCTATGAAGCTATGCTTGGTGACAAGTGAGTAAAAGAATGTTCTTTCTCAGACTGTAATGACAATGAACAGTGTGTTCACACATTAACAGGTTTTCCTGTTTTAACTGGCCGTATTGAGGGTAAAATAGGAGGATGGTGTTTTCCCCCCCGGTTCCCTGGGGACTTTATCACCTCCTATCAGACATGTTGTGCATTGATTGTGTCTTTTGTGTGGTAGGGGTACGATGTAACTCTTAG
This sequence comes from Notolepis coatsorum, assembly GCF_963971535.1. Taxonomy (NCBI): domain Eukaryota; kingdom Metazoa; phylum Chordata; class Actinopteri; order Aulopiformes; family Paralepididae; genus Notolepis; species Notolepis coatsorum. The sequence goes on from NC_140184.1 coordinate 23,988,882, forward strand.
CTTGATTGCTGAGGTTGTGCTAAATCTGCTGGAGAAACTTATTTCCTAAAGGGAAATTGGTTTGGTTGCTGTCATGTGTGCTTAGCAAGGCCTGTGGTCGATACTAATCAAGAATGATGTATTCTCTCATTGTGAAAAAAACGGCGTTCCTCTGTTGAGTGTTTTTGCCATTTTTTGTAGGTGATGATGGGTTGTGTGTGTCATGTGACCTACAACTGGGTTGTACTGGCCACAGAAGCACATGTGTATGTTGGACCGGGGTTCTTAGAGCCCTCTCTATTCTGTGTTTTTCCTTAGTAAAAATCAGATAGCAGGTTAGCTCATGCGCTGTGTGGAGCTGTGAAACGCTTCATAGAGCTGACTATGACTGTGTCATATTATTCTCTTTTTGTCGTTACGTCGTATCATGGGTGTGGGGTCGTAAAGGGGTGAACTGGTAACCTTTCCTCTCCCCATTGTTCTGTCGGTCAGGGGTACACCCCCTGTCCTTCAAGGTTCCCGTCACGTGGCGGTTCGGCACGTTACGGGGGGGGGGGGGGGGGGGGGGGGGGGGGAGGGAGTTCCTGGTCCCACGGCCTGGTATATTGGGCGTGTGCACCGCAGGAATTCCCCCGCCATAGAGTACGTCACCGTGCGCGTCTCTGTTGGTAGGACTTCCGTGTGCTGTTCAGGTCCATGTGATGGATCTGTTTTCAGGGGGGGTGGTCAGGGCTCCTCCTCACCAAGCGCCTATTCAGGCCTTCTGTGAGTTCGGACTCCTTCTTCCATGTGAGGAAGCCTCCATCAGAGTACAGAGCCTTCCTCCTCAGATTGTCAAAGTGAGTGGACCCTCTAGAAGGGTCCTTTTCTATTGTATGTATATTCGATTCAATTCGTTTGTTGAGTGTGTATGGGTTCAGTGCCTCTTCCCCGGAGGCCCTAAAACCAGTTTTTTACATGGCTCAAGGTGCAATATATTCTTTTCAATCTGTACAGCTCGCGTGGGAAGTCTCTCTGGGGATCCCCGTCTCTTTCCTATGGGAGGGTGGTGGGATGTAAAAATGTGAAAAATTTTTACCCCGGCTGTGTAGACTGGGATACATACTGTTGATGCTTCCTTCTTTCTATTCCAGAAGTGTTGGAGTTAGGGAGTGTCACACCCCTCTTGTCGTTCCCCTGGGCGCCTTGGGGATTCAATGACAGGTCTAAATAGCCTGTTCATTGATGGGGGTGTGTCCCGACGCACGTATAGTGCTAGCTCGCTGTAAACAGGCGATTGACTGGCACGCCTTGGTTGCTTGTGGTTGAAACAGCGTTTTTATAAAGCAACTGAGATGGGGGTTTTTCCTCTTCCGACGACCACATCCCATGACCTGGGTGGGTTGTCGACGGATTCTCGTTCATGTCTGGGGGATGATGACGGGATGGATCTGAACATATGTAGTGGGGTCTCACGCCCTTGGGGTGGGCCACCAGGCGCGGTTCGTCCGAACGTCTGGGTGGCGCCTTCTTTTCATGTTAAGATCAACACGCATATCTGCCCTTCTCCTGGAGTAGGCATGTCGGCGTGGTTAGGGCACGGGACTGGTTCTGGTCACGCTGGTCCAGATCAGTTGAACCCGTTGTCCGCCGGGGATGCAGATCTGCTGTTCTGGTACCCTGAGGGACTTGGGCTTTTTTCAGGGGGAAAAATGCCAGGTCGGTCTGGGTGTCACAGGGTTAAGCGCTATGGAGACCCTGGTTGGGTATGTTTTTACTCAGCACTGTCGTCATGGCTTGCAGCCATGCCATTCTGTACGCGCTCGATCTCGTCGGATCTCGGCCGCTACACAGGTTGGTCCTGGTTGGTACTTGGTTGGGAGACCGCCGGGGAATACCAGGTACGGTGTGCTTAGGGGCTGGTTCTCCATTGTTTTTCGCTCCTCTCTCACGCATGGCGAAGAGGGGCCTGTGGGGGTGGTTTTTTGACCTCCTCTGGTGACCCTGTGCTTCCCGTACCGCCAGGCCCGGTCCGAAGTGATGTTTGCGACCCGTAGGCCTGGGTTAACCCTTTTTGGAAACTGAAACACTTGTACTGCGGTATAGCCGGTGTATGCCCGCAGGTGTGTTTGGAGTTTTTTCTTGGGGGGTTATAGGAACAACCACCGCATTGGGTAACACCGAGGTGGTTGATTCCCTGGTGTGTTGGAGCAGTGTCAACTCCCGGGTTCACCGTTTGAGGGTGCCCCTGCACGTTCATGACGTCTGCCAATCGTGTCAGCCTTCTCTGCCTCGACCCCTCTGGGTGGGGTTTTTTAAATGGAGGCTTGGTCATGCAACACCGCCAGCTTACGCTCCTTCCGCCGGGGCGGCTGTGTTCAGCTGTCCCCTCTGGCGCCTGTCTCGTCCGCAGTCTCCAGGCTAGGGTTAACAGCCTGTTGCCTGGTTTTTCCCCGGTGCGCTGCCTGCTTCCGTTGGTTAACCTTTTTGTGTGCTTACGGCCATGCTGACTGCCTGTTCTGCAGGGTCAGTGTGCCAGGCGGTGTACTATTGGGGGGACGGGGCCCGCTCGGCTTACGGCATACCAACCTGAACACGCCCGATCTTTTCCGATCTCGGAAGCTAAGCAGGTTCTGGCCTGGTTAGTACTTGGATGGGATTCCGCCTGGGAATACCAGGTGCAGTAACTGAGGGGCCTTTGTCCGGATACGCTGGCGATGTGGGGGGCGGGGCACTGCGTGCCCACCTGGTGGGGTCTTGATGCTGGCATCATGGACTTCTCCGGGCCCCCATTCCAGGGAGTCCAGTCCTTTTGGTGGGTCTGGGTCTTCCTTCGCGCTCCGCTGCTACGGCCTTGCCACGGGGTTGGGTTTGCCCTTGGCCCCGTGATTCTGGGGGCAGTAACGAGGTTGTTCCTCCGTTCGTTCCCGGGTGGCATGCGGGTTGTGCGTGTGTGTAGTCGTGGGGTCAAGCCACGGTCTGCTCACCCTGTGCGTTAAGTTGCTTGAGTGCCTCTTCGCACGGTCGGGTCCGTCGCCTTCCCGTGAAGCCTCTAATAGGGGGGATACCCTCCATTAGGGGGGGTCGGGGGGGCTCGGCCCTCCCTGTTCTGATGGTTTTGGGGGGCTGTCAGCGGGGTGTATTTGTCAGCCAAGTGGCTCCGCTTGGCCTCCCTTGTGCAGTAGTGATGCCAAGCTAAGCCACTAACGATACAGAACGTTAGGTTATGACTATAACCAAGTTCTGTTAGTTAGGGGCGATGCTTGGCATCAGACGGCCGCTGCAGCCCTTGTCCTCACCTTGTGGTGAAAGCTTGGGAAGGAGGAGAGCAGGTGACCACACACCTGCTTATGAAGGTAAGCTGATGAGGGGTGTGGTCAGACTAATACTGGTATTAGAGGTACATTTGTGGTTTATTCAGTACGCGTGCACGTACGCGAGATAGTGCAGTAGTGATGCCAAGCATCGCCCCTAACTAACAGAACTTGGTTATAGTCATAACCTAACGTTAATCACCCATACAATGTATGCCCTAAACTGTAAACAATCCTGGGGGAAAAGATCCAAGATATTTTAATTTGTCCTCATGTCATGTCATGCAAGGATGCTGAATTCCTGAGTTGTGTTAATAATAGCCAGTAGAAACTGTCATAATGTGGATGCCTTATTTTCATTTAGCTGACGCTTTTATCCAAAGCAACTTACAAATTCTGTACAAGTCAGCAGGAAGGTAGTAATATAAGCAAGGTAGATTATTTATTAGCAAAGTGCATAATAGTAAAAAAAAAATATATAAATTTTCTTTTATCGTATTATTATTTTATTATTTTCAGGCCACTGCCTTCTGTACGAGTTGAAGTGATTTGGTGGCGGTGGCTGGTAAACCCAACCAGCTACAGTAGCAGTGCATGGCAGTAGTCGATGCGAGACATGCCTTTTGATTGCAGGAAGAGTTGAGTGGCTTCTTTTGTCAGGAAGGGGCTGATCCTTCTGACGTTGCTCAGGAAGAATCTGCAGATTCTGGTTGTTGAGGCGATGTGAGCAGAGAAATCGAGGTAAGCCTTCCAAAAATAGGCAGGTCACCCCTGTTTGGTCCCATTAGATAGTTGAAAGGACCAATCTGTAATCCAAATGTAAACAAGAGGGTAAATCGACTTTTAGGTTGCAAAGATGTCTGCAAACATTTGTATGGAAATGTATTTGATGAGATTTGAGTTATAGACTCTCAAAGTAAAGCTTCTGTGATCCTGTGGCATCATTGAATGGCACTGCCTGAGTTGGTTGAAAGAAAAGTGCATCGTTAAATTATAGAGAAAACATGGCGATAATAATAATAATATTACATCTATCTTATATAGCGCTTTTCCAGGTGCTCAAAGACGCTTTACATGGGTATGTTGTTCAATGTTGATACAGGAATCACATTTCATCTCTACCATCTCAGCCAATGCAATTTGATTGTCCTTGTTTCGAGTGCTCAAAACTCAAAAGAAATTTTTTAATAATATTGGCCCATGTTTGAGGAAATTACTTAATTTTATAAAATGACAACCTGTCTTGTGACACTGTGTACACGGATACGGTTCAGGGTGACGACGTGCTGTATAATCAAATGTGTTTTATTTGACAAGCTTACTGCATGGTTCAGCAGGCAGGTGTGCGAATGGAACTATGCTAACTGTATTACATGTGACTGCCTCTAACCAATCAGCATCCAACATAACTGAACATCCAATAATATTCAGGTAATAGTAAAGCCTGGTTTCCTATGGAATATTAAGCTATACAACCAAATAGGGCTGGGCGATATATCGAGTATACTCGATCTATCGCAGCTTGTTCTACATGAGATGTATTAAATTACTATATCGTGAACATCGAGTATATGTTGTCACGTCGCGGCTGAGATGAGACTTGCTTTAGCGCAGAGCTGTCCTCTCATTTTCATTATAGACAGACCAGCGCGGACCTTAAATGACATGCAATTGTAATTTCATTAGACACAGACTCACGGACCTTTAATGACATGCAATTTAATTGACGCGAGCAATGGGCTAACGTCAGATGCTAACTTATCCCATGACTAGGCTAAGCTAACTAGCATTAGCTGCTAACCCTGGAAACGCTCAAAGCGGACTCCACAACACTAGTTCCATTCGTGAGGAAAGGGGGTGGGTTATATTGACGATGCTTGACAACAGAGGTTTAAACATAACTTCATATTTATTGGTTATTCGTTTCTTTATATTGGGCATCCAGTTCCATCTCCGTGTGTTAACACATTCGGGCCATTGGGATCCGTCTAATCCCACTCTATACGGCCAGCATTTCATAATAAACTTTCATTGTGCGTGAGGCTGTTTGTAGAGCTAAATCTATACTTTATATTATTGCTATCTGTCCATTCTCATTGTCAATTGACACTATAAACTGTCCCTTCAATATGCATTATACAAATAATTTTTTCATCAATACGTTCCCATTTTATAGCATCGTGAATATGAACTATATAGCGGAATGTTCTGGTATATTTCCTGGAACGCGAGATGACACAGTAGTGGTGGGCCTGATCTCTGCCAACGACGAGAGGGCCTACCTGGAAGAGGTAGAGAATCTGTCACAGTGGTGTCAGGAGAACTGCCTCTCCCTGAACGTCAGCAAAACAAAAGAGATGATTGTGGACTTCAGGAGGTTGGGGGTCAAGGACTACAGCCCCCTCAGCATCGACGGGGCACCGGTTGAGAGAGTGAACAGTTTCAAGTACCTCGGAGCCCACATATCCGAGGACTTGACATGGACCACACACATTGACAGTGTTGTGAAGAAGGCACGACAACGCCTCTACTTCCTCAGGCGCCTAAGGAAGTTCCAAGTCAGTCAGAAGATCCTTAGGAACTTCTACTCATGTACAATCGAGAGCATCCTGACTGGCAACATCACCTCCTGGTTTGGGAATAGCACTGCACAAGACCGTAGCAGACTACAAAGAGTGACACGTTCAGCCGAACGCACAATTGGAGGGGGGCTTCCCACCCTCCAGAACATTTACAACAAGCGGTGCAGGGGGAAGGCTAAGAGAATCATCAAGGACTCCAGCCACCCGAACAACTGCCTCTTTGAACTGCTGCGGTCAGGCAAGCGATACCGGAGTCTTAAGGCGAGCACAGAAAGACTCAGAAGGAGCTTCTATCCCCAGGCCATTAGGCTGCTCAACGAACAATAAACACTATGCAGAAACCATCAAATGCACACAGCACACACATCCACACGCACACACTCACTTTAAACGGGCAACTCACTGCAGCACCCACTTTACACACTTTAGAACACCTAAACACACTTTACACTTTATATTTATTGGTAAAGGATTTGCACTACAACTCGCACACCTTACTGTAAATTGTACCTAAATTGTACCTCATCCCATTTCTGCTCTGCACTATATAGTATTGTATATTAGTACATTGCATAGTATATTGTATATTGTATGGTAACTCAGTTACTTCTATTCTGCATCGAACATTGTACATATGTCTATACTGAACACTGTGACCTCTATTTTCACTTTTATTTTACATGTGTAGCAGTCTGAAAAATATTGTATATTATTCAGGACTGCTGACTGGTGTTTTATATCCCTTTTGTACACAAAGACATTCTAACTAGTTTCATTGATACTCACACGAACAATGACACAAGCGTCCCCTTCATAAGAGCACTGGAATATGGATTATAAATGACAGTACTGGATCATATTCTACAATGCGTCTCCCCTTGTGACTGGCAGGCGGGACCAGCAGGGGGCGGTAGCAGGCAGAGAGTGGCGGAGAGAGTTGGGAGGTGATATATGTAGGAGGCAAGCGGAAGCCGTCCTCTTCGGCAGTGAACTTGGACAACGAGTAGTCGCAGCTAACGGGGTCTCTGGTGAGCCCTGTTGCTGACGTTATGCCAGAGGGCCCCGTGAGATAGCAACGGGTGATAACAAGTACTGGCTAGTGGACACGATATCCTAGCAGTACCAGCGATAGTATATGAACAATTAGTGCAGAGCCAGGCACTAGCAATCGGGTTATGATAGTTACTGTGTGCGGTATAAGTAACGTGCGGTTAACCAAGTATCCAAGTCTTTAACCACCGAGTTATAGTAGTTACAGTGTGCGGTATAGAGTGCGCGCACCAGGACAAGCGTGGGCCAACAACCATTCTGCTCCGGCTGACTTCGACCAGACCTGCACCCGGCTGCCTGCATTCAGCCTGCTCCGGCGGACTTCACTCAGACCTGCACCAGGCTGCCTGCGGCTTACGGGAGTTCCTCCCATCCAGCAGGGGTCGTCATCGCTCAGCACACGCTCTCAGCCGGCGCTGCCTCTCTGCCCAGCTCCGCCTGCTAACATCCTCGCCGAGAGCGTTCGACGCCATCTTGCCTCCCGGACAACAGTGGAGTGGCGAGGCGGCCATTTCGGATGAGTACAAATGAGCATTGATGCTCCCGATTCGTTATACAATACACAGTGTGGTGCAGCCTGCGGGCGAAAGTAACGTTGCTACTACCATTCCATAGGGGTACCCCGAACAATATATGCCGGCATTAAGATAGGACTTTACTGGTATTTTGTGGGCTCACTCTTTTGTTTCATTCCTTTTCTTTGAGCGTGATAAGGTGTGTTTCATAATATTTCCCGTTCAGTGAATCCTTCTATTTTCCTCCCCTATGTTCCCCCTTCCTTCCCCATATTACCGACCTGGAGCAGTATATGTGATCCCTTAGAGAAGGTAGATACTGTGTTCAGCCCAGACGTGGGCAGCACTTAGTCTGGGTACCGTGAGAGCACTTGGTGCCTGGGTGTAATTATATAATTGATTTATGCCAGTGTAATCCTTGTGTTGATACCCATGGTGCAATAATCACCAGACGTAGCATTGTTGTAACTAGGCCACGTTACAATAACACTCATCCAGAACGGGAGCACTGTGTGTGTGTCTTTTATTGAGCCTAACCCTAACCCTAACTCTTTGATGCGGGTAATATATCCATTATTAACGATAGGTTATGTAGATAACCTAGTTATATTAGTATTGGCTAAGCGTCCCGCTCTGAGCCTTACGAGATACTTCCATCTCCTGTGATACCTAATGTATCTCCCACGAACAAAAAACACATGCACCCCACCTGTATGGGGCCCCGCCCCTTATGGTGGTACCACCCATATAACCATGACTCTGGTCATGAAACACCCTTCCTCGCCAAAAACCCGTCCCAGGAAAAGACCCCTCAAGAGGGAACTCAGGGCGCGCAGAGCGGGACGCTTAGCCAATACTAATATAACTAGGTTATCTACATAACCTATCGTTATATTTCGTATAGCATCGCGTCCCGCTCTGAGCCTTACGAGATAATGGGGAAGAGCGGGCGCGAGACCCGACAGATGTACCCCCTGAGGACCCGTAAGCCCACATCAAGGGGTGCGGGGAGCCCTGTCACCCCATCCTTCCTAACGAAGGGGGGGCGCAGTCAACTCCACCTGAATGCGAACAAGAGGGAGCCAGAACCCCTTGAACACACCGTACAGGCGGAACCACGTGTGACTCAACACACTGCGGCCCATACCCATACACTCCTGCTACCCGACCAAAGGACGGGAAGCAGGAAAGGCCACAGACCCCAGAACCGCCTGGGAGACAGAACCCCCGGTCATGTCCATGAGGTAAAACCTTACAAAGGGGCCCGGTGAGGACCATGAGGCTGCAGCACAGATGTCCTCCACCGAGGCCCCACCCAGGAGAGCGGCAGAGGCAGCCACCCCACGAGTGGAGTGCGCCCTGACGCCCCCAGGGGGATCCTGCCCAGCCAACGTGTAGCAGAGGGCAATACCCTCGCACAACCAATGGGACAGGCGCTGCTTCGACAGTGCCTTACCAGCACGAGCCCCACCGTAACAGACAAAAAGCTGGTCGGTAACCCTGAAGTCCTGAGTACGGCTGAGGTAAAACCCCAAAGCACGGACTGGACATGACAGGTGAAGGTAGTGTGAGGAGGAGGACGAAAAGCCTGAACCACAATATCCCGGGAGCGGAAGGAACTCCGGATATTCTTAGGCACGAAAGCAGGATTAGGTCGCAGAGTGGCACCGCAATCGGTCCGAAAAGACAGGCACTCTGGACGTACCGAGAGAGCACAGAGCTCACCCACGCATTTAGCGGAAGTGACAGCCAGTAGGAACGCGGTCTTGAAAGACAGCCGTCCCAACGGCGCCTGCTCGAGCGGCTCAAACGGGGCCAAGGACAACCGACCGAGGACCAATTGAAGATCCCAAGTCGGAGCCAAGGAGCGTTGCACCGGCTTAACGCGTCGAGCGCCAAGCAGGAAACGCTTCACAAGAGGGTGGCTGAACAAGACATCCCCCTCAAATCCCTCATGATAGGAGGATATAGCTGCTGCATATACCCTCACTGTCGAAGCCGACAGACTATCAAGGAGAGACTGGAGATAACCCAGAACAGCATCCAGGGGGCAGGAGACTGGGTCCCAGCCCCCCCCCCTTACACCATTCTTGGAACGCACGCCACCTGCCCGCGTAAACCGCGACAGTGGAGGGAGCATGCGCACACCGGATGGTATCAACCACTGCGGGATCCATCCTCTCCAGACTCACCCTCCCACCAGCCACACCACCAGGCGTTGACCCAACACCGGAGGCTGGACAAGCACTCCGTTGTGCTGCGAGAGGGCCGTCGCTGACCACGGAATGACCCAAGGAGGAGCGACCAGAAGCTGGATTAAGACCGGGAACCACACTGACGTGCCCCGGTCCGGCGCGACCAGGATCACCGTCCTGCGCTCCCTCCGTATCCGCTCCAACAGCTGACTCAACAGCTGTACAGGAGGGAAGGCGTACAGAAGACCGAGCGGCCACGGAAAGGTCGAGAAGGCATCCACCCCCAAGGGGGGATGATCCGCTCGACTGAGCGAGAACCACAAGGGGCACTTGTGAGAACGTCGGCACGCAAACAGATCTACCGAGGCCTCCCCGAACCGATCCCAGATCTGTCTGACTATGTCGGGGCGGAGTTCCCACTCGTCGCGACGAGGACCGCCCCGAGACATTATATCCGCCGCCACATTTTCCGTACCAGGAACGTGGAGCGCCCGCAGACTGCGCAGCCTGCGGGATGCCCATAGCAACAGTTCGCGCGCCACCCGGAGCAGGCGGGCGGAATGAGTCCCACCCTGCCTGTTGATATACGCCGCCGCCGTCACATTGTCCGTCCTGATCAAAACATGTTCGCCTACCACCAGGTGGCCGAGCCGTTTGAGGACCAGGAGGACCGCCTTCAACTCCAACACATTGATATGCAGGACAGCTGGGTCGGCATGACCCGTCCAGCTGCCCCCCACTGCGTGGGTCCGAAACGCCCCTCCCCAACCTGTGAGAGAGGCGTCGGTGAAAACCGTGACGTGGGAGCCACTGCTGCCCATGGGGACCCCAGCGGAGAGGATACTCAGCCTCCCCCAGTGGGCGAGATCCCCCCATATCGACAAAGGAACCGTCAACCGTCTCCCTTTGCCCCACACCGGATCTATTCTCAAAGAGAGAAACCACCTCTGTATCCGCCTCATAAAGAGGAGGCCAAGAGGAACCACCGTGTGGGCCGCCGACATAAGGCCCAGCAGACGCATCACCTGCAGCGCCGTAACCGTCCCTCCCAGACGGAAACCCCCGAGCGCGTGACGGAGATCCCCCCGACGCTGCTCCGAGAGGGTCGCAAGCATGGGCTTCGACCTCAATGTCAAGCCCAAGTACTCCACCTGTTGACTGGGAAGAGGGGTACTCTTCTTCCAATTCACAGCAAAACCCAGGCTGGTGAGGAATTCCACCACCAGTCGAGTATGAGACCTGGCAACCTCCTCTGAACGGCTGAGGAGCAGAATGTCGTCGAGATAGAACAGAACTCGTATCCCCCGACGACGTAAAGGCCCCAGAGCAGCCGCCACGCACTTGGTGAATGTGCGGGGAGCCAGAGAATAACCGAACGGCATTCTGTGGTACTCGTACGCTACGCCCTGAAACAGGAACCGTAGGAACTTCCTGTGAGGAGGGAAAATGGGTATGTGAAAATACGCATCCTTCAGGTCTATGGAGGTGAACCAGTCCCCCCTCCTGACAGCAAGCAGAAGGAGTCGGACGGTCAACATCCTGAACGGTCTCACTACAATCAACCGATTGAACATGGACAGATTCAGTATAGGTCTGACCCCCCCAGTTTTCTTGGGCACCAGAAAATAACGGGAGTAGACGCCTGACATTGCGTCCTCTCTCGGGACCACAACGACGGCCTGCTTCGCCAACAGAGATTGAATCTCGTCGGCCAGGGCTGTCACCGCGCCCGACCCTAACAATAGGGTCGGCACCAAACCTGAGAACGGAGGATGGGGCCGCGCAAACTGCAAAACCAGCCCCGCCTCTAACGTTCTCCTCATCCACCGATTCAAGGGACATTCCCGTCGCCATATGTGAATATAATCCCACAGCGCCCCCGCCGTCAACTGACGCTGGGCCGCAAGGAACAGCAGATAATTGGCCCGGTCCCCCCCGTCGTGCAAAGCACCCAAGGGGGGACCCCGACAGAAAGGGCCGGTTTGATACGGGAGGAGCGGTCATCAAACTTGTGGACACACACTCACCCCCTGAACACCCCTCCAGCACACGCTGAGGAGCCGTTCCGCAGCCAGACACGCAAGGCCTGAGGACCCCATGGGCTCCTACACGCCGAAGCCCTGCAGTGATATTGCTACCACTCAAATCACGCCAGCCTCTCCTTTGCAGACCACTGCCGGTTTGACGGGAGTGGGAGGCAACAGCGCGATACCCCGCCTGGCGAGGGCGAAGCCGGGGTAACCCCTGCTGAGCATTCAACAGAAGAGGCACCGAGTCCCCCTGCTGACAACTGGAGCTAGTGGCAGCTGCAACACCAGGTTCCACCCACCCACAACCTGCGGTGTAGGAACCACGCGACGACGGAACATTCTCACGGACAGACCCAGGCTCAGCCATCAACTGGGTGTCAGCCCCTGTCTCCATGAGAAGTGAAGAATGGGGCCGCATACGCTTCAAAAAAGGTTCGCGGCCCGCAGCCAAAGGAGAACGCTCAAAGCCCCGCTTCTGGGGATACCAGAGAGAGGACTGAACGGGGAGCGGGCTGCTCGCGGCAAAATGACGACGGGGTGGTTTACCAACCCCGAAATCACCCAAAATGGCCGATCCCTCGGCCGCCAAGACTGTCGGCCTTGCGAAACCCTGTCGATTCTCCAACCAGGGCACCACTGGCGGGGGAAACATGGCCGCCTGTCGAGGATCTCGCCACAGTCGTTGACGAGACCGTGCTCCCACCCCTGGCTGCACAGCGTGAGGCGGTGTAGGACCCGAATCAAAAACCGCCTGCGCCTCCACAGAACGCCCAAAAAGACTATCTGTGGAAAAAGGAGTCGTGAGGAGAGAAAACCTATCCTCTTCCCCAAGAGGAGACTGCTCCAACCAAAGATGCCTAACAACCAAAGTCGATAGCATCCGAATCCTCCCCGCAGTTATAGCTTGCGACTGAGTCAAGATCTCTATAACACCACAAACATGAATCACGTTCATAGTGTCGGTTGGACCCAAAGACCTACAACCCGACGCCATCTTGGATAGGAAAGTAGCCAGCTGAGCCACAACACTGGCCGCCGCTAAATGCCATCCTGCAGCAGTATACCACTCATTCGTCCATACTGCCACCCTCCGAGCCGACATGCTATCAAGCAACGGCCGGGCGGAACGTCGTTCATCCCCGCCTGGGCACAAAAAAGAAGCTACCTGGCTACTTAGCCAAGGTACCCCCAGGCTGCACCCCGTCGTCAGCCCCTTCACCCGCAAAAAAGGTAAATAGAGCTCAGCGAACCCCCCCACACCCACCACTGACTGACCTTCATCAATGAAGGTGGCAAGAGGAGGGAAAAGCGGAATCCCGCGGCGGGGATTATTAGACATTCCAGCGTCAACATCAGCGTTAGCAGAAGAAGCAGCAGTAGCATTAGCATTAGCAGTAGCAGTAGCATTAGCGTCAACAGCATGTTCCAGGATCGCCAAGACATCGCCCACTACAGTGGAACGATCGCCAAGCCGCCCCGGCCCTGGTGCCGAAACATACTCCACAGCACGACCAACACCGACATTGACGCCTACTGACACAGACCTCACCTTTGTACAAGCCGACCCGTTAGCCAAACCTTGTACGCTGCCCCTCGGTCCGTCGCCGTCAGCCGAGGAACCACCAGCATAGGTCTGCGTCGTCGAAACAAGCTCCGGAGAATCCAGGGAAACACAATCCTCCGGTAAGCCCTCAACATTATTAATCTTCCTTAATCTTTTCATTCCGCTAGCTCGTATGGTGCAAGCATCCAGTACGCTGGGACGAAAATAGAGGAAGGGTGTTTCATGACCAGAGTCATGGTTATATGGGTGGTACCACCATAAGGGGCGGGGCCCCATACAGGTGGGGTGCATGTGTTTTTTGTTCGCGGGAGATACATTAGGTATCACAGGAGATGGAAGTATCTCGTAAGGCTCAGAGCGGGACGCGATGCTATACGAAATATAACCCCTTCCTATTCAACCTTCCATTTCCCACTGTAAGGTTTCTGGTGTTACTGAGGGAGGGTACTGCTTGCGGGGGGAACCAAGTTATTTCTTTACCATCCAGTCATTAGGTGTGGGGGGGGCTAAGGAGACAATTGTGGAGGGTGAGGGTGTGTTGGGGAGTACTGCTGACTGCCCAAGAGAGAGGGAGGAAGACCAGAGTTCCGGACCAGGTTTGTAAATCCTGGGCCTCATACACTCCCACTGCCAGCCTCCAGTTGACGCTCCGGACCCCAAAGACGGAGGTGCAGCTGGCCAGAGTGCTACTGTGTCTCGCTACCTAGTGACCGTGCACCACAGTTCCCACGAAGCAGGGATAATCCACCCTGCTACACATGCTATACTATTTTTATTTTTATTTCATACTATCTTGTCTAACACAGTCTCTGGAGCGAAACAGTAAGAAGCATTTTGTATAAAAGTATTCTGTACTTCTGTATGACAACTATTAAAGAAACTTGAACTTGAAACTTGAAAGGGTGCTAAGCTAATAACGTTAAATCGAATGGCGTTTCGGCTATAGACCAGCTAGAGCTAAAACTCAAATATATATAATACCAGTTGAGGCATCACGGATAGCTGGCGGCTATCAAGAGGGCACATGTAGACTCAGACGGGAGAGTCGATCAAAGCAGACCCTGGCCCCCAAGTCAAATCATAGTATGTCTGCTCTACCCATTTCATAACAGGTGAGAATAAGGAACAAATACATATCGTAAATTAAGTTTTATTGGCTGTGAGGCTGTAAACAGCAGAGAAATGTTAGCTGCTAGCTACTTCACCATATAACGTTAGTCCATTCTCTTCAAGTAGCCTACATGCCTTTTTTCCCCCCTTAGAATCACCAGAAAGGCTTTCGAAATAGTGAAATGCCATGTTGGCCTCAATATTTTACAAAACAAATTATATGAAAAGGTTATGAAATGAACAAGAATGTGATAAAATATGTTATAAAAACGGAGCTCAACGCATACATTTGATCGTAGAAATACGTTTGTTTTCCACCATACCAAGATGGCGGCGGTCTCGTGACATCAGAGTGTCTTCGAGAATGAATGCATGAAAGGGGGGGGGGGGGGGGGGGGCGGGGGACGTCGTTTCTGATTATTGATTATCAATAACGGCATTAGCCTCAGTAACCTTATTCGCTGATCGGCTGGTTGGGTATGATAACAAGGCCTGATCAGCATGTAATTTACGTGAAAAAGCTCTTACCTGTGAAGGTGTTGACAGAGTCACCTGGGGAGCAACAATAACTTGGTCATGACGACAAGGTCCTTCTTTTGCCTTAACCGGCGTGGTTTATTCTTATGCACACATTTGTACCACGAGACCTCCTCTCCTTGAGAGGTAGAGTGAAATAGATAGAGGGGGAGGGAACATTCCCTTTTATACCTTCTACCTGACGTCAGCTACAATAGCTGCGTCTCCTTGCGCCTATAGCGCCCTCTTGTGGAACAGTTAAGCAGTTACATACATATCATATTAACACATTACACTTAACAGAAGGATCAAGGGTTGAAATCAAGGATTTCCCAGTTATCGATCGCCATCTGGTAGATCCATATGTCCATTGTCTGATGCTATATTCCTTTACTGCACACTGAATTCAGCGTCCCAAAGACTATTCCAGGCCATCGGCTACACGCATAGCTTTAGGCTAACAGAAAAACCCATGCATAATACAAAATTAAAAAAAGACCGGTCTGTAACAGGGAACACTGCATTATCGAGACAGCGCCCTTATGAGGATCTGGCCGGTAATGCACTTTTTCGAATTCCAGGAGTAGGGTAAATCTGTAGTGCCGCAGGGTGACATTGAGTGGGATATTACAATGGAATAAAGGCATGGATCTGGTTTTCAGCGTCCTTTTGATTTATAAATGGCCGTACTTTAGCTATGTTTCTAAGGTGGAAGAATTAAGTTTTTGTCAACTTGTTGATTGTGATTTAAAGCTTAGGTCTGAGTCTACCATGACACCAAAACTTAACTCACTCAAATACAGTTAGCAGCTGGATAGACCATAGATGGAAATTAGCTTCTGCTAAATCTGGTGCAAACATATTTTCATGTAACAATGATGAATTGTCAAAAAAAAAAAAAAAAAAAAAAATCTTTTTTTTTAAATAGATTCAGGGCTTTTCAGAAAACATTCGGGGCTTGAGCCCAAGTAGCCACCCCCTAGCCCCGCCCCTGGTATATACGTGGTTGGCCGTCAAGCGTTGGATCCGAAACATGTATATATACGTGGTTGGCCATGAATGTGTTAAACTCTTCCTGTGTTGACATTCGAGTGTGACATCACCTATGGCTATACGCTCAAAACGCAAACCTAGAACAAAACCTGAGGGGGGGGGGATGGCTCTCTCGCGCGTTCCCGCCCTCTCTCGCTCGCTCTCTCTCTCTCTCTCTCTCTCTCTCTCTCTCTCTCTCTCTCTCTCTCTCTCTCTCGCTCTCTCTCTACATTCAATGATTTAAAGTAGCCAAACGTTACAGTATAAATACTAACTGGATAGTTGATGATATAAACATTTAATTTCATTATCTGAAATATTCTAAAATCATTAAGTCTACTATAAGCCATTATCCCTTTGTGTGTGATTATTATTTTATCACAGTAGTATATATATATATATATATATATATATATATATATATATATATATATATATATATATATATATATATATATATATATATATATATATATATATATATGTGAGTGTGTGTGTTTGGCTAAAGTGGATAGAAAACACAGTACTGTGTAAAAGTCGTAGGCACCCAAGAGTTTTTATATAAATTGTCTTAGATGTAAATATTTTTTTTATTAGTGTGTCAGTAGACTACTCTTAGTATATTTTCATTTAATTATTTTTTAAAGCATCGTCATGGTTTAATAATGCAAACATATGTTGCAGGGACTTATTATAATCATCATATTGGCGTGACTGTATGCATCAAAGGGTTAAATCAAGCATTTTTAAGTGCTTTAGAGGAAATGTCAAAATATCGCGATATATATCGTGTATCGTGATATGGCCAAAAAATATCGCGATATCATTTAGATATCGCCCAGCCCTACAACCAGTGTGTGAGTGTGAGTGTGAGTGAGAGTGAGAGTGAGAGTGAGAGTGAGAGTGAGAGTGAGAGTGAGAGTGAGAGTGAGAGAGATTCAAGATTCAAGAGGTTTATTTGTCACATACATACCAGGGCATACAGTGAAACACAATCAAAGAGAGAGAGATAGAGATAGAGAGAGAGAGAGAGAGAGAGAGAGAGAGAGAGAGAGAGAGAGAGAGAGAGAGAGAGAGAGAGAGAGAGAGAGAGAGAGAGAGAGAGAGAGAGAGAGAGAGAGAGAGAGAGAGAGAGAGAGAGTTTGGTCTTTTTTTAGGACATCACCAGTTAAGAATTTGCAGCTCACTCCATCACTGTCAATGAGCTGCTCTAGACACGCGCGCGCGCGCACACACACACACACACACACACACACACACACACACACACACACACACACACACACACACACACACACACACACACACACACACACACACACTTTCTGAAACATGTCACATTGCTTTACAGACTTCAAATTGACAACATAAATATTGTAAATGGCTCCACGTTTATTTCTTGTTGCAGTGTTTGCTAATATCAATAGCTGACAGAAAATACATTTGAGGCCCAAGCTGTTCCCCTAGCAACGGAATTCCATTGGAGGTCAAGGGAGAGTGGTTTTTGAGAATTTGAGACAGCTTAGGCTGGTTTGACAGTTTAGACAAGCTGCCTGTTAATAGGCTGGTTTGACAGCACTGCATGGCAACTGTCTCAGTCTCATGTATGTTGTGTTGTGTGTATTAGTACAGTGTAGAATATAATAGAAATAGAATAGAATAGAATAGAATAGAATAGAATAGAATAGAATAGAATAGAATAGAATAGAATAGAATAGAATAGAATAGAAATACTTTAATCATCCCGAGGGAAATTTGTCACTACAAATCGCTCACAGTAAACATTTAGGTAGCCAGAACAAAGTCACGAATAAGAATAACCAAAAAAATTGCGTAAGAATAAAGAATAAAATAAGCCTAAGAATAAGATAATAATAATAAAGTACGGTACGGGATTCACATTTCATGTATATATGTATATACATTCTAGTATAAAATATACAGTAAAAATATACAGAAGACTAGTGTACAGTAAGTGTAATATTGAACAGTGTTGTTTTAAAAGTAAAAGTCCAGGAAGATGGTAACTGTCACCCTGTGCTCAGTGATGCAGTGAGGCTCAGTGTTGCATTGTCAAATCTGATGGTTGTCGGAATGAAGGACTTCCTGTGCCGTTCAGTGCTACATCTTGGGAGTGTTAGTCTAGCACTGAACATGCTCTATGCTTGTTAGTATAGAGAGCAGGGATCTGTGTGTTTCATTATTATTATAAGATAGTAGAGAGAGCAGGGATCCGCGTGTTTCATTATTATTATAAGATAGTCGAGAGATACAGGGAACTGGTAATTTCATTATTTTATAAGATAGTAGAGACTAGAGAGAGACCGGGATCTGGGTATTTCATTATCATTATTATTATTATTATTATTATTATTATTATTATTATTATTATTATTATTATTATTATTATTATTATTATTATTATTATTATTATTATTATTATTATTGTTATTGTTATTGTTATTATTATTATTATTATTATTATTATTATTATTATTATTATTATTATTATTATTATTATTATTATTATTATTATTATTTCTTATTATTTCTTCTTCTTATTATTATTATTACTATTATTATTATTATTATTATTATTATTATTATTATTATTATTATTATTATTATTATTATTATTATTATTATTATTATTATTATTATTATTATTATTATTATTATTATTATTATTATTATTATTATTATTATTATTATTATTATTATTATTATTATTATAAGATAGTGGAGAGATACAAGGAACTGGGTTTTCATTATTATTACAGTATAAGATAGTGGAGAGAGCAGGGAACTGGGTATTTCATTATTATTATTATAAGATAGTATAGAGAGCAGGTGTAATGATGTACGTAGTAAGACTTTGTAGTGATGTAGTAGGTGTTATGTTGTACGTATGTAGTATTTTGTATGTAGGTAGAGGTGTAGTAATAAGACTCCGGATACAGGATTACTCTTTAGTCTTTTAGTCAAGCATAGCAGGTTAGGTTACAACATGGTACACTCTGTTCCATTATCATTCTGCATGTACTCTTCTTCTGCACGTATCATCATACACTTTTCATGTACTTTTCTTCTGCACTTCAGCTGTAGGCATAACAGGGCATTGTATTAACTGCGCCCCATAGTGGAGACTCTTGGGAGTACAGCTACAACATGTAATGTGAGGACACAACATCTCCCTTCTCTGTGGAAAGAATGTTACTTGCTACTCAGCATTATGCAAATTTAGAACTTTTAAATTACTCTTAGTTCTCACTCAGTGTGCAACAAAGTCCTGATGCCAACTAGGCTTATTTCTTGCACGCGACTGTGCTGGAGTGTGACCGCTGAGCGCTGTCAGGGCAGGGCGGATCCCTAAGTCATGCTCATCTGGAGTGTTCAAAGTGTGAGCCAGACAGGATGTGTTCCATTTCTTTCCATCACTGAGCAGAAAGGTGCTTTTGCCAATCTTCTTTTTCACTGTCATTGGTGCACTGTATCTCGGGTGTGCTTTGGGGACGTGATGTGGTATTCTAATCCTGACTCTCTCCCCCTCCCGAAAAACAGGTGCACGAGCGCCACGCTTAGCATCTGTGTAGCGCTTCATTTTGGCTTGCTTGTTTTGGACCGTTTCTCTCACAGTCTCGTCCTGTGCACTCACAGTAGGCTGCAAGGGCAGTACGTCCAGTTTGGTGCGCATTTTACGACCGTAAAGCAGTTCATGTGGTGAAACGCCAGTGGTGGCGTGGGGAGTGGCTCTGTATATTTGCAGACAACCCAACACAGCCTCTTTCCACGGTTGAGACTGCTGGATCGCTGTCTGAATGCAACTCCTCAGAACACGATGGAAGCGTTCGACACCACCATTAGCCGCCGGATAGTAAACTGAAATCCGATTGTGAGCAATGTCTCTTTCCTTGAGGTACTCGGCGAAGGCTGCTGATGTGAATTGAGGTCCATTGTCTGTGACGACGCTCTCTGGGTTACCATGGCAACCGAACACAGAGCTTAGGAACTTCGTTACATCCGTAGTTGTAGCGTTGTGAGAAAAGGCTACCTCTGGCCACTTAGAATAGTAGTCCGTCAGTGTGATCGCGTAACGGCAGGCTGGCCCAGCTGACTCGAAGGGCCTGACTATGTCGAGGCCTAGCTTCTTCCATGGGCCGTCTGGCAGTGGAACTGGCTGTAGAGGTGCAAAATAAATCTTGGCCGTCTTGTCATTAGACTGACAAGAGACACATTTGGATATGTCGGCCTGAACCTGAGAGTCCATCTTCGGCCACCAATAGAGATCCCGCAGACGCTGCTTAGTGCGTACGACCCCCTGGTGGCTCTCGTGTGCCAGTGTGAGCAATGTATGGCGTAAGGACACTGGTGCGATGAGGCGGTTGCCTCTGAGGACGTAATTGTCCTTGATTGACAGTTCCTCTCTGATCTTGAAGTATGCGATCAGATCTTGGCTCACTGATTTCGCTGAGTGAGGCCAACCCCTGTTAATCTGACCATGCAGTGCAGTCACTTCAGGGCAGGTAGAGCAAGCAGCCCCAAACTCAGTCACCGACAGGGCACTGAGTCTAGCAGTGATGTGTGCTACTATCTCGGCCTCCACATCCATAGCAGAGTCAGTAGAAGCAGGCAGGGGGAGGCGTGAGAGGCAGTCAGCCGTGTAATTTTGTGATCCGGGTCTGTAGACTATATCGTAGTCGAAGCAGAGGAGACGTGCTGACCACCGGGCGACGCGCATCCCAGCACGGCCTATGCCCTTTGTCGTGAGCAGCGTGGTGAGAGCCTGATGGTCGGTACGGAGAGTAAACCATCGTCCCCACAAGTACGTTCTCAATTTCTCTGTGGCCCACACGCATGCGAGAGCCTCCTTCTCCACAGTTGAATATATTCGCTCTGTCGGCGAGAGTGTACGAGATGCAAAGGCATCAAGTCTTGAACGCCATAGTAGGTTCTCCGGGGCAGGGTAAATACGACGTTGGAGAAGCTACATGTAGATTAGCCATTTCTCCTGCAGTAAAAACGTCTGTTAAAAAATTCCCTGGTTCAACTTCCTCGTCGCCAATTGTTATGTTGTACGTACGTAGTATTTTGTATGTAGGTAGAGGTGTAGTAATAAGACTCCGGATACAGGATTACTCTTTAGTCTTTTAGTCAAGCATAGCAGGTTAGGTTTGTAATGGGAAATATTAAAGGACTAAACGATGAGCCGTTTACAAATCATTCTGAGTCATTATTAATAATAATAAGAACGTTTATTTATATATACGGTGAAGCACAATTACACAATAATCCAAAACAAAATCAAAGACGACCTTGATAGGTGGGCAAATCTTAAAAACTCAGTACAGGCACGGATATCAATAGTTAAGATGGACATACTACCTAGAATCAACTTCTTCAGTTCAATGCTACCGTTACCCCCTCCAGAGGGTTACTGGAAAAGATTACACTCCTCCACATACAAATTTATTTGGAATAACAAACCACCACGTATAAAAAGATCCACCGCACAGAGAAATAAAGCAGACGGTGGCATGGCATTTCCAGATTTTTTCCACTATTTTAAGGCGTACACATTAAGACCATTGACAACATGGTTTGATCCCCAAGCATTAGTATCCTGGAGAAAATTAGAAGAAAACATAGTAGCCCCACATAGACTGAAGGACATAGCATACACTAAACTACCAATCAAGCATTGTGAACGAAAATTTGGCCCCATAATTACTCATGCGATCCGGATATGGCGTGAAACACAAAAAAAATATCCTAACCCACATAAATGGCACAATCATACTCCCTTATTCAATAACAATGCACTCTTGATTGAAAAACGACCTATAAGATTCCCTATATGGGAAGAGCAAGGCATACACTCATTAGGGGATGTTTTTAACAAAACAGGGTTTTTGTAGTTATGGAGAAATATGCAAAAAATTTAATCTCACCAAGTCCACATGGCTTTTTTACATACAGTTACGGCTATGTTTGAAGTCTCACGGTGTTCCATTAGACATACCAATTGAACACCACAGATACCACAAATTCTTCTATGAAAGAGAGACATCGAGAGGTTTTGTTTCAGATTTTTATCATCAATTACTAACGTCCTCGTATGAAACCCTCCAACTAGACTCTGTCTGGAGGAGGGATATACCAGACCTGGAAAGTGACTTTGATTGGCAAGAAGCCTGGGCAAATGTCCGACTTACATCAAGGAACCCGGACCATCAACAAATCAATCTTAACTATATTCACAGGACATACTTGACTCCTATAAGACTGAACAGAATGGGTCTTAAACAAGACTCCAAATGCTCCCAATGTACAAATGGGGATGAAGGGACATTTATGCACATGTACTGGAACTGCCCACCAGTTAAGATATTCTGGAAAGATGTGACCCAACAATTATCAAAACTCTTATCTTGGAATATACCTGTACACCCCTCTGTATTACTATTGAATGATGTTTTTGAGTTTGCAGTACATCCACAGCTAAAGAGATTGGTTTTATCGGGTATCACAGTAGCTAAAAAGCTGATCGCATCACGCTGGTTTCAACCGGAAAAAATGTGCCGGAAAGTTTGGTTTCTTACATATCTCGATGTGATTTATCAAGAAATATCTACAGCAAGAATTCTGGGTCTCAATGAATCCAAAATGACAATGTGGTTAGAAGTGGTGGAGAGAATAAAAGCTAGCTTATAATGGTAGTGTCTGGTTAGGAGCGAGGGATAATGGAGGTACTATCCAAAGAGGGGTCCGGGAGGGGGGGGTTCGAGCTGGAGCATATGTGTGTAGGTTTTTAGATAACAGGTATTAGGGATATATCCTGTATAAGACATTGGTATAAATGGTAATTTCGTTGGATATACACTGTGTATTAATGCTTGTGTATCTTATCGTGTGTTGTCATGTTTGTTTATATGTGTGTTTAAAAAATAATAGAAAAATAAAATACAAAAAAAAGAAAGTTTATTTCACTGTGGCCACAAATGAAAGGACAGTCTACAGTCAGAGACAACATGTTAACACATTAGCGTCTGGCCATAGACTGACCCAGAGCACTGTTCACACGTATGTTAAATACACAGTTGTCAGACGTAACATAATATATCAGATATGATGACGAAGGTAAACAAAAATGGTTCTCAGTCACTGGAAGCAACAACAACTTTGTTATGACTGGGGAGATGTCAGTACTTTGGAGTCTTCTTAAAGAGACATACACACATTAACCAGTCAACCTGGTCACACTGAAAGTCAAGCTGTATAACATGATATCTCAACACAGATCTATAAGGACATGATAATATATTCCACGACAGGTTACAACATGGTACACTCTGTTCCATTATCATTCTGCGTGTACTCTTCTTCTGCACATATCATCATACAGCATCGTGTACTCTTCTTCTGCACTTCAGCTGTAGGCATAACAGGGCATTGTATTTACTGCGCCCCATAGTGGAGACTCTTGGGAGTACAGCTACAACATGTAATGTGAGGACACAACAGTAGGTAAGTAAGAAGACTCAATACAGGATACATTTTTAGCCTTTGCTTTAGCTTTAGTTTACTCAACTTGTCGCATGGTACAGACTTCTTCTGTTCTAGCCTGTATGCTGAACATGGCATTCTATGAACTGCGCCCCTAGCGGAGGCTTTAGGAAGTACAGCTTTAACATGCATTAAAGAACACAACAGCAGCGAACTGGGTATTTCATTATTATTATTATAAGATAGTAGAGAGATACAGGGAACTGGGTATTTCATTATTATTTTAAGATAGTATAGAGAGCAGGGAACTGGGTATTTCATTATTATTTTAAGATAGTATAGAGAGCAGGGAACTGGGTATTTCATTATTATTTTAAGATAGTATAGAGAGCAGGGAACTGGGTATTTCATTATTATTATAAGAGAGCAGGGATCTGCGTGTTTCACTATTATTATTATTTTAAGATAGTGGAGAGATACAGGGAACTGGGTATTTCATTATTATTATTATTATTATTATTATTATTATTATTATTATTATTATTATTATTATTATTATTATTATTATTATTATTATTATTATTATTATTATTATTATTATTATTATTATTATTATTATTATTATTATTATTATTATTATTATTATTATTATTATTATTATTATTATTATTATTATTATTATTATTATTATTATTATTATTATTATTATTATTATTATTATACGATAGTGGAGAGATACAAGGAACTGGGTTTTCATTATTATTACAGTATAAGATAGTGGAGAGAGCAGGGAACTGGGTATTTCATTATTATGATAAGATAGTATAAAGAGCAGGGATTTGGGTATTTCATTATTATGATAAGATAGTATAGAGAGCAGGGATTTGGGTATTTCATTATTATTATTACAGTATAAGATAGTGGAGGGATTTGGGTATTTCATTATTATTTTAAGCTGGCAGGGACAGGGATCTGGGTTGATAGCACAACATAACCTGCATGGGATTCAAACTCCTGAAGTTACAAGTATACAGTAGGCCGTTTGTTGCCCATCATCAGATTAAGGCACCAGGGTACTCCAGGTGCCTAAGCAATCTTTAGTAGAGAGAACCATGACATGGACCATTTTGAATAATTGAGTCTGCGTGTGTTGTGTGTTGTTAGTTGTGTGTTGTGTGTTGGGCATTAGCAGTTGCGTGCTTGAGAGTCAATGCCATCCTGCACCATGTATCTGTGAAGGTGGTGAAAGATTACAGTGTTTTCAGCCTTTAATCACCTGGTCACCTGCTGCTCCGTGATTTCCCCATCTGCGTTGTGTTTGTGTCATCCGTACTTGGTTATTTCACTGGCTGTCACACACGGTATCAAACCCTGTTGGTACATCCGTAAATCAGAAGAAAACGACACTGGCAATGTGATCTCTTTCCTTAGATCATGATGTTTATTTTCATAAACATACTCTGCACAAGATGGAAACACAGTTCTGAAAGGTCCTTGAAGAATATATCGAATTCGTTATCTCTACCGTCTCTTCTTGTTATGGTTTGAAACCGACCCCAACAGCATGGCACAGACAGGTAGTTCAGAGTTAGCCAAACACTAGGGCGTATTTATTACAGAATCAAAAATGAGCCAAATAACAACTCAGAATTAACAAAAAGGAGAATGCTTTCGGCAGAGTTGTCTGCGGCTCTGCAGATCCTCCCGGTTTAGAGGTGGGGACTCGGCGTAGGCGCCACTACCTCTGCGGCTCTGCAGATACTCCCGGATCCAACTCGGGGAGGAAACGGAGAGAGAGAGAGAGTGGTCAATAATCAATCCAACTGTACACAGAGGCAGTGCAGTTCAGTCCTCCTTAGCTGAGCCCAGTATAAATCACAAGTGACTTGATCTTCGGTGTACCAACATACAAGTTAGCTGAGTCCAGTACAAAACAAAAACGGTATTTCTTCAGTGTTATCCTAACACACAAATTAGCTGAGTCCAGTACAAAACAAAAACGGTATTTCTTCAGTGTTATCCAAACACACAAAAAACAGATAATCCAAAAGGTTTGTTTCCAAAAACTCACCAAAGCGCAAACGCGTAAAGCGGGCAACGAGGCACAGCTCCAACGGATGATCGAGATATACACCAGCGGCGACTTCCAAAGACGTCCTGGAGAAGAAGTAGACGAGGCACAACAACGGGGGGGAACAGGCAATAGCAGTAGTAATCCAAAACGACCCGACAACGATTGATAGAAGGCCAGAGTATATGAAGCCTCTGTACAAACTACAACAGGTGCGTGATGGAAATTGGTAATCGCTCCTGAAGCGTGTGGCGGGGAATGGACCAATCATCACAGTACCTTGAAGAAGCGTGTGGCGGGGAATGGGCCAATCCTCACACTTCTGCTATTAGTCCAATGGTTTTGAGGCCTCGTCGTCAGCCAAAACCTTACCTGTTAGCCGAAGCTAGCGATGACGTGGCCTTCCCTTCCTTCCCCCCCCCCCCCCCCCCGCGAGGGGAGGAGGGATCGTTTCAAAGTCTCTGATCAACGCGTCTGCTCGCCTCCACCCCACCCCCCATGGGCTCTCAGCACCATGTATCTGTGAAGGTGGCCTCGCTGCACCATGTATCTGTGAAGGTGGCCTCGCAGCACCATGTATCTGTGAAGGTGGCCTCGCAGCACCATGTATCTGTGAAGGTGGCCTCGCTGCACCATGTATCTGTGAAGGTGGCCTCTCAGCACCATGTATCTGTGAAGGTGGCCTCGCAGCACCATGTATCTGTGAAGGTGGCCTCGCTGCACCATGTATCTGTGAAGGTGGCCTCGCTGCACCATGTATCTGTGAAGGTGGCCTCACAGCACCATGTATCTGTGAAGGTGGCCCCCGCAGCACAACTTGTCCCCAATAGCTTCTTCCCCATAGCGGTCGTCCCCATGGTGTTGCTCCCCTATAATAGTCCCCGTCGTGGCCCTCTGTCTCAGACCGCCCAGCGCCTCTTTGTGTCTCTGCTCACAGCAGATGGGGAGCCTTTCAGGAACATCAGCTGGGGCGAAGCCCACTGGCCAGGCCCACCAAGACATTAGTCATGCCTCCGGGCTACCAGGGACACAAGAGGGCTAATTGGAAACAGATCACACACACACTCACGCATGTGATCGCACTCACACACGCAATCACACACACGCATGCACGCACATGCGGCCGTGCGATCGCAAACTCAAGAACACATACATACATACAACACATTCATTCACTCACTCACTCACTCACACACACTCAATATCACACAATTAATTACCCACATGCTCACAGAAGTGCATTCGCACACAATGCGCCACGCACGCTTGCGCTCACACCCTTTCAGAGACCTCTGTATCCCCCCCAAAGCAAACACCTCAGGGTTCGGGAAAGGGGGTCAGTTTGTTGTTTCATCTGAAGTACATGTCAGACAAATGAGGGAATGCAGGGATGGGTAATGAGAGAGGGAGAGAGGGATGGAAGGAGGGAGGGAAGGGGAGAACGAGAGTCCCACTCACCTCCATTAAATGCTGCTTTTCCTCTCCCTGTCTAAGGACAGCTTCTTCCCGTCTCCATTGTGTTAAGTCAGCAAAGCGTGAGCCCTTATTGCCTGCTGGTGGAGTGCACACAATCCCCATTCTGGCTTCCCCTCAACTCTGTGGGTCCTCCAATCAAATAACTACCCCTTAATTAGCTCATCAAGGCGTGACAGGTGGCCACACTCTAGCCCTAAATTATAGGTTGTACATTGTGAGTATGTGTGTGCAAGTGTGTGCATGTATGCACGCTTGTGCGTGTGTGTGGGTGTGTGTGTGTGTGTGTGTGTGTGTGTGTGTGTGTGTGTGTGTGTGTGTGTGTGTGTGTGTGTGCGTGCATGCATGCATGTGTGTGTATGTGTGTGTGTGCATGGGAAACTAGCAGTGCAAGACACACAAGTTTGAGCAAAGGTGACTTCGAGAATCTCCTCTGTCTCCCATTGACAAGGAACAATGTGGAGAATGTCATTCAGTGATGCCAATTAAATGATGCCCTGGAGCATGCCGTGCTAATGCAGCTTATTTGTGTCCGTTTAGACAGGCCGATTTGAGCTGGTGGTGGTGGTGGTAAGATACTGTACCTGTCCTCCTCCTCAGGATGGGCCCACTCAGCAGAGCAGGGGAGAGGATGATGGACAGCGGCTGATTAGGGGAAGGTGAAACCTGCATATAGGTCATTACTGTGCCCCAAGGCTTTGTCAGGCCCTCCACCAACATTTCAGCCCACAGCGCAAACAACCAGCTCTTTATTTATTCATTCATTCTGGCTTACGTCTTGACAACCCGGGCGTCACTGAGCCGCGCTGAACAGGATCCCATAGTTCAGGGCTGCTGATCCATATGGAATAACCCTCTCTCAGCCGATAATGGTATTAAGAGGAGCAGAGGGAGGAGGAGGAGGAGGAGGCAGCCATCTCTGTAACTCATTTGAATATTTCTATCTTTTGACTGTTGAAAACCGGGGCTTGAGAACCAAATGATTTTCCAGTTGTTCTGCTCTGAGTATACAAACTCAATTACATTTACACTATTAATGTTCTTTATTGTTAAATTGACCATAATATTGATAATATAATATAATTATTTTCGTTGTACTGTACTTGTGTTGTATAATGACAATACATGTGAATCTAATCTAATTAAACCTTTGCAGATGTTAAATATTGCACATGAAGTGCTTTTGATCTGAAATACTATTTTAATTACGTTATTTTAAAAACCAACACTAAATCCAACTTTGAAGTGTCATATCATAGACATCTATGTGTCATATAATAGAGATCTATGTGTCATATCAAAGAGATCTGTGTGTCATATCATCCAGTGGAAATATCTATAAAAGCGTGTGTGGAGGCACTGTGTGTGAGCTGTCATCATCATGAAAATATTGGCAATATCGTAGCTCCATGTTTTCTTATCCCTAGTGTCACATGTTGCACATATTGATTTAATAACCCCGCCTTCAAAAAGATTGTCCCATGATATAAACCAAATGCTGCAGAGATAAAAACAACGGGTGCCAATGCCAGGCTAGGAACAGAACGGGTGCTCTGAGCTGTCTGTGTGCCCCCAGCACTGTGGGCTCTGACACCAGTTTTACCTCAAACATTCTGCTTTGAACATAAAGAAAAGTGCTTCAGAATCAAATGGGTGTTGGTTGCTGTCTAATGGAACACAGAATGTCAGGCCTGGAGGCACTGTAGTATAGTGGATGGATGGATGAGAGGGCCTGCAGGCAGGATGGTGGATGGATGAATGAGAGGGCCTGCAGGCAGGATGGTGGATGGATGGATGAGAGGGCCTGCAGGCAGGATGGTGGATGGATGGATGAGAGGGCCTGCAGGCAGGATGGTGGATGGATGGATGAGAGGGCCTGATGGCCTGAGAGGGACTGTTCAAACAGCCACTCAGCGATGATGTGATCTTGTTTTTCCTTTGATCGACCCATAACACAGCAGTAAGAGTTTCATGTCACAGCGAGCTATGCAACTCTGCCATCAGCACCAGCTGTAGAACAAGAGAATGAATGATAGAACGGTATATAGAATGATGTAATGATAGAACGGTATATAGAATGATGTATAGAATGATAGAATGGTATATAGAATGATGCATAGAATGATAGAACGGTATATAGAATGATGTATAGAATGATAGAACGGTATATAGAATGATCTATTGATAGATAGACACTATAGACAAAAAGGTTCCACATCACTAGAAATTCCTACCATCAAAACAAATGAACTCAGCTATTGAAAATAAACAACCATCGACCAATCAACCAATACATCAATCTACAATAATCTGGTAGTAGCAGAATAGTTATCATCAACAGTCATGATCGAACAAACACACAGACACTCAAGTACACACACACACGCGCGCACGCACGCACGCACGCATGCACGCACGCACGCACGCACGCACGCACGCACGCACGCACGCACGCACACACACACACACACACACACACACACACACACACACACACACACACACACTGTATGCCCCGTACACATATCACTTATACACCAAGTCCCACCTATTCAAGAGAGCATTGCTCTATTGGCACTCAGTGTAGTGCAGTGGAAAGAGACCGGTGGCAATTAGAAGAGAGAGGAGGGAAAGATGGAGAGAGAGAGAGAGAGAGAGAGAGAGAGAGAGAGAGAAGATGACTACTTTTAACCCTTTCACTACCACACGACAAAGGGTTAACCCTTTCACAACCACACTACAGATGGTTAACCCTTTCACTACCAGACTACAGGCGGTTAACCTTCGGTAGTGTGGTAGTGAAAGGGTTAAACTTGACCCAGGGACCCCTCCTCTAGTGACAGGGGTTGGTTTTCACTGCCAAAACACTGTCACCCTCAGTCCCGCCTCCTCCTCGCTGAGACGTGCGGTTGGTCACCAGCGACGGCGGGGGAGGGGAGCGGAGCGGAGGCAGCAGGACATGACACTGTGAGACCGAGTGAGTGTTCAGAGGAGGCCACTATTTATTCTCAGATGCCTATATGCTGTGTCAACTGTACTTAAAATATACCACGTAAGAATGGGGACACTTCAAACTGGCTTTAACGGTCTCCTATTATGGAAAATGGGTTTTGGCTCGTCCCGGTGTGGATTTGGCGTATTTGGCAGTCATAGGTACTATTTGCCATTTGGCCAGGGTTGTTAAAAGTGTTCAGATTAACAAGCCTTAATAAGCTGTTCATAAGTATGGCCCTTTTTGATGTCATGGACACAAGTAATTGAAGCCTTTGCTTTAATTAATCAATTAGCTGTGTTTTTTTGAGCCAGGAAACCTGCCGAACTCAACTGCCCCATTTGTAAAAAGAAAATGATAAAAATTTGAATAATAATAATAATCATGTTTGGCTGTGAGTTAGCCAGGCAGGGAAGAGAATAATGAATTAAAATGTTGGTGTTGGATGGGGTGGGGTTTGGCGGAGCCCAATAGCAGAACACAGGAGGAGAGAGAATGGAGCGTTTTAGGGTGTTTTAATGTTGTTTCCCCAAGCAGACAGTTTAACAGATGGAATGTGCGACAGACAGGTACAAGAATGTTCTTGGGGTTAGGACAGGTGCACTCCTTGTGCAGCACGGGGCGACAGATAGGTACAAGAATGTTCTTGGGGTTAGGACAGGTGCACTCCTTGTGCAGCACGGGGCGACAGACAGGTACAAGAATGTTCTTGGGGTTAGGACAGGTGCACTCCTTGTGCAGCACGGGGCAGTAGACAGGACTGTGTCGTGGACGAGAGCAGGAACACTCCTTGTGCAGCACGGGATGTCCAGGTAGGAGGTGTACTGGAGCGGAGGTCCTGGGCACATAGAGAACAAGGGTTAGGACAAGGAATATCAACAAGAACAGGTTTGCAAGGCTTAGGTTTCGTCGTCGTACCTAGGAAGCTAGTGTAACACGCCGACGAGGTCAGGACAGGATCTGCAGACTTAAGTACCATCTCGTTGATCAGAGGATGAGTCACAGTCGTGTTGATTGATGAGCTTGGCAGCGCGTGAATCCGGGGAACGGATGCTGCCCATATATGGGTGTGAGAGGATAAGCGGTGAGTGAGACTTCTGTTGTGAATGTGGGGGAGGATGACGAGGAGTGAAGAAGGCTCTCACCGTGATTATGACAGGTGTGTGCTACACCCACCAAATCTGCCTGTTCAATACAAGTGCAATACAACTGGAAAATAAATAATTTCTTTAGGATTTCTTCAGGAAAAACACAATACACATGATACATTATGACTCAAGGAAATGGCATAACGTTGTTTGAAAGATAAAAAAGAAAAATTGAAAAATGGGAACTTAAATTCAGAATTTTTACCCTATGATGTTGTAGATTGGTCAAAACAAATGCAATGGGGCCAGGACCCAGTCTGTACAAGCCCTGAAATAAATGGTGAAAGCTACTTTGGGTGCACAGTGGAGTATAGTTTCAATGTTGCTGTGTCCCATGGTTTCAATGTGGAATGCTAATATCACAGGTTCTAAATCAACCTGGACGTAAACGTTACCTCTGGGTAGTAGGTTCCCAAAAAGCAATACAGACACAGCAGATGAAGGGTTAACAGGGACATCTTTATTTGTACACAGAAAAAATCACTGAGCGACCAATTGCCCTACTGTAGATCGGGGGTGCTCACGTGCCACGCAGCAGCCTGTAGGGAGGGGAGAGCAACCTGAACCTACCAGCTACACTGCTATTGTTCTAGCGCCCAAATGATGGGGTTATCACACACTATCACTAAACCTGGGTGTTGTCTTCGACCAGGCCATGAACCTAGACAAACATGTCAAAACACTCACACGCACCTGCTTCTTTCACCTCAGAAACATTGCAAAACTACGCACCATCATATCTCACTCTGAACTAGAACTGTCCGTGCATGCTTTTATTTCCTCTAGGCTTGACTACTGCAACTCACTTTTCACCTGTCTCACCAAATCATCCACAGATAAATTACAAATGGTCCAAAATGCTGCAGCCAGGCTACTCACAAGGTCAAAAAAATCATGCCACATCACTCCCATTCTGGTATCCCTGCACTGGCTCCCGGTACACTATAGAATTCACTTCAAAGTCCTCACTTTCACTTTCAGAGCACTTCACGATCAGGCCCCCATCTACATCACTGAACTCATCCATCCCTACACCAACACCCGCTCACTCAGATCTGCCGATCAGCACCTCCTGGTGGTCCCCAGGTCCAGGCTTAAAACAAGGGGTGATCGAGCCTTCCAGGTGACAGCACCAAGGCTCTGGAATGCTCTCCCCCTGGACCTGCGAATTGCCCCCTCTGAGAACTCTTTTAAAAAACATTTAAAAACGCATTTGTTCAGACAGGCATTTTGGTCATGCATAGGCACTTTTTTTTCTTGTCCTCACTGTTTTATAGTTTTTGTTTTAATTAGGGACTCATGATTTGATCCAATTTCTTTTATTCTACTTTTTCTATCTGGTTTCACTGTTTTTAACTGCTGTTTGTTGTTGTTGTCATTTATTTCTGATTTTGTTTTTATTGTGTTTTTATATTAAGCTGTAGTGTAAAGCACCCTGTGCATTCGTGCTGTGAAGGGTGCTATATAAATAAAGGTCATTCATTCACTACTGGCGTATGATTACATGCACCGTTCACTCTAACGCCAAAACGGCGGGGGGTTGTCCCTCACTACTAATACCGGCATACGGTTACGTGCGGCGCCCCACACAACGTGCAACACTATATCTGCGTGTCACGCCCAACACCGGGGCCACTCTGATTACACCATAAACACAGCAAGCCAACAAGGTCTAATATAATGCTAACAAAGCAGGCCAGCACACACAGTGGCCTGTAACTGGTTCAGCATGTACAATAAAAACTCTTTCAGTGACTGCTAAGACAGGAGAGGAGGAACACACTGCCTTGGCCACGAAAATATCCCTGGTTCTGGCCACTCTTCTCGGTAGTAGGGTAGGTTAAATCAACCTAATAGAGAAGACCCCGAATCAGTGGCATGTTTATTCACAGCTTAACATAGAAACATATACATGGACAAAACAAAGAGTGTTACAAATGTAGCAGCCTGAATATTCTACAAAGTATTCAGTAGTGCTAACTAACTGTTACTTTCCCTGTGTGTGTATAACGTGTGATTAACAGTGTTCCTTTGGATAGCCTAACAGTGTTCCTTTGGATAGCTCACCCAGTCTAACGACGAGGTGAGGTGCTACTCTTCTCCGGCTGCAGTATGGATTACTAACAATAACATTGAGCCCTTTTTCCCTTTCTGGAGCGGTCCTTGAGTGGGACCAGTGGAGGTTGCCAGCAGGGGGCAGAGTGGCAGTGGTGGCAGGTGGAGCGGTGGAGAGAAGCAAGCAACGAGGAAGAGGGAGTTACCTGGAGGCAAATGGAGCAGGAAGCTCTCTTCAGCGTTGGACTTGACCGTGATCAGTCGCAGTCACAGCGGGTGTGTGCTTTGGAATAGCCCTGTTGAAGAAGTTATGAAGGAGAGCCCCGTTGGAACGAGCAGCGGGTGATGAGAAGTACTTGCTAGTGACGGGTTATCCTAGAAGTATCAGCGATAGTGTGTGAGTAAGAGATACAGAACCGAAGGACTAACGTCTAGAGTTAACGAGACTAACGTCTAACGTTAGCGGGTTATAGTAGTTACTGTGTGCGGTGTATTAGTATGCTGCTAGCGGCTCCGTCTGACTTGAGTAGACTACCGGGCGCGCGGCGCTGAAGAACCGGTGGTATAGCCAGCCACGTTGCGTTAGTAGCACAACCGATATAGCAGGAGGGTGCGTTGAGACCCGAAGTTTAGCTGTGTTTAGGGTAGCAACAGTATTAGCTTGCGCGACAGCAGCAAGCCAGCAACAGCCAGCGGTGGACGTCTCCCAGACGGTACAGAGGACGCCTCTTCCCACCAGCAGAGGACGCCATCCAGCACGCTCCTCCAGCTAACCACTGCCTATGCTGTTCGCCCAGCCTGCTGGCTGTGCTCGCGGGATCGCCGACGCCATCTTGTCACCTGGACGAGTGGTGACAAGGGTGGGTCCGCCATCTTGGCTAAGTACTAACGATACCACGTGTATCAACAGCAACGTCCATTCAAGTGAACGCTAACAACCAGTGTCTAAGGGGTACCCCGAACAATTTAAGCCGGCTTAGGTTAGGTTTTCTTTTGGTAACGTGGCCCACATTTACTTGGTTTTATTTTGTTATTGATTATTTGATTATTTGGTTATTTGAATTCCCAAATGTTTCTCTACTTCATGCCTGGGTTCCCCTAGTACAAGCGGGGTGTTTTAATGTATCGAGCACGCGGTGCCTCTGGTGGGAAGAGCTTCCCCTACATTATAACAGTGAGAGCACCCGGTGCCAATTATGAATAAAGGACAGTGTTAATTGTAATGGAAAACATGACCAGGCTTCAGTAAAAGTAGACTTGATCGGGATCATTGTGTGTGTCTGTTTCTTCCGTTTTCCATTTGCTATTCTAACCCCTGGGTAAATATTGTGACTGCATAATTATTTAACCCTTACACCCCATTTACAGAATAGCATTTGAAGGGTCTATACAGGTGGTCAAGGAAGGGTACTGCTTCAATAATACTATTGAACTGACAGTCACTGGGTGTGGGAGGGCTGTCGGAGGTACTGGGGGAAGTAAGGGTGTGTGGGGAGCTACTGCTGACCGCCTTGGAAGGCGAGGGAGACCAGAGTACCAGTCCCCAGGTTAGTAAATCCTGGGCCCCATCCACTCCAGCTGCAAGCCCTCCAGAACGACGTTCCGGGCCAAAGACGGGGGTACATATAGGTCCAATACTATAGTATCCTACTACCCAGTGTCTGTGTACTACTACTCCCACAAGCAGGGATAATCCACCCTTCTATACATAACTTGGGGAAAATGATATGTAGAGGGCTGAAGCCAAGCCGTTCTCTGATCCCACAGTAACGTAGTTGGGTTGAAGAAAGGATATCAAACTGTAGATGATGGGAAATCCGCTGTAGATAACAGGTGAGTCGTGAGACCTCCACCCTGGATCAGTCTGCCACCTTGAACTTGATCTGCCATTATGAGGACATGTGTTCTGCCATAGACCACTGCACTCCGAACTCCGCATGCGCAGATTGATAAACCTAGATCTCTGGACAATCCAGAGAGACTCCATGGGCAATCTGCGCATGCAGAGTTCTAACCACTTAATGTCAAGGCTCTCATCCACATTCATTCATTTTCTTATCATCATCATCATCATCATCATCATCATCATCATCATCATCATCATATTTTGATTTCAGAATACCGGAAGTGTTGCGCTATGACATCATTACACTCCTATAGGAGACTTGCAAACAGTGTGGGAGGAACATAGGGCAGACCCAGACACCTGTTCAATCAATCCACAGGGGAAGGCAGGAGTCTCCCCATGAAGTTCCTCCTGTTAACCTGTGACACTAACAATGCTAACATTCCATTTTAGGGAAACTGAAATGTAGGAACCTAAACACAATATGAGAAATGCTCTCCCAACACCTGCTGTGTACCACAGATCAACTGAAACGCTCACTGTCTATAATTGTATCTATTGTAAATGACTTAAAGAATGTCTACAATGTCAGTCAAAACTCCGCCGAAATGTGGGCGGTGCGTGGAGATGGATAACCCACTATCTATCATGGCTAGGAATGATCTCACTTTAAATGAAATAACTGGTATAAAACATGCAAGGAGATAGCGGTGACATGGACAGGCCCGGCGAGCCAGGGACTTTCTCAACCTGTGAGACCGGGTTGAGCAAACACAGAGACGGGAAGCGCTGCATAGACTTCTCGGTTGCTGTGGTTCTCCCAGCCGGTGGCACCGGAGAGAGAACGGGGCTACAGACGCCAAAACAGTTCTGCACGTTTCTCAATAGACCGCTTATAAGCTACACAATCCAAGCATTCGAGAGGGTGCCATGGATCCAAAGCATCGTTGTAATGGTTGCCAAAGAAAGCAGGGATCTGATGAAGGACATCATCCAGCGCTTCCACCACAGTAAGTAAGAGTGGTACAAGGCGGTTCTACCCGCCACAGGTCTATATACAATGGAATCCATGCCCTCTGTGAGGGAGGGGCCGGTCTGGCCCCCGTCAAACCAAAGGTGGTCATCATACACGATGCTGTACGGCCTTTCGTGGAGGAGGATGTCCTTCACAAGATAGCCATGGCTGCTGAAGAGCAAGGGGTAGCGGGAGTTATCCGTCCTCTTGTCTCCACGGTGATAGCGACCACATCAGAGGGCTATCTGGACCATTCTCTGGAGAGAGCCAAGTACAGGGCCAGCGAGATGCCCCAGGGATTCCTCTATGATGTCATCTATCAGGCCTATCAAAGGGTAGGGGATGTATCAATACTCTTTACCTTAGCCCATGTAGTTTACCAATGTTTTGATATCTCTCTCTCTCCCTCTCTCCCTCCCTCCCCTTCTCCCTCACTTTACCAGTTGTTTGTCTTACCACTTATTGGTGATTGGTAGTGTTGCTTCCTCATAGTCCATGAGTACATCTATTGGTTTGGTCTTTGTTGATCTTTGTTAGTCTATTATTCGATTTAAAATGTTCTTTTTAACCCATGCTGAATGATTATTTCCTGAACATGTCGATAGATGTGATGCACTTTATACAAAGCGCATTTCCAGTGAACTGCCACTAGGGGCATAGCGGCTAATCGTGAGTGAGTTACTGCGTTGGTGTTTTCTGTTTTTAGTTTTAGTTTTTTGTTAAGCCTCTTCAACTCATTCAGAACGCAGCGGCCCGCCTGATCTCAAACCTACCGAAGTCGGCCCATGTCACCCCACTTCTTAGGGACCTGCACTGGCTCCCCATTGCTGCACGAATCCGCTTCAAGGCCCTCGACCTAGCATACCGTGCGGCAAAGGGAACCGCATCCGCCTACCTCCGGTCAATGGTCTCTAACTACACACCCTCAAGACCCCTACGCTCTGCATCTTCTGGCCGCCTCAGACCTACTCCTATCCAAGCTCCGGGAGGGTCATCAAAGAAAAGTCGCCTATTCTCAGTCCTTGCCCCACAATGGTGGAATGAACTACCCACCCCAGTTAGGACAGCCGAAACACGTCCAATCTTTCGCCGTCGACTAAAGACGCACTTCTTCAACCATTATTTGAATAAAAAAATAAAAAAATAAATCTAACCCTAACTAACCTTACTGTCATGCACTTAATAAACTAACCTACACTGTAGCACTCAACACTTTGATGAACATTGTTGCTCAGCTGATAGAGTTGTGCCCTTCCTGATGACTTGTCGTACAGAACTTGTAAGTCGCTTTGGATAAAAGCATCAGCTAAATGACTAAATGTAATGTAAAATGTAAATGTACTGTTTTTTACTGTGTTAAAGCTGGCAAATTATATGTGTGCACACAGGGAATGCCATCAAATTCCTGGACCACCTGTTGGTCAGAGACTTCTCAAAGCTCAGCTGTAATCCTAGACCAGTGGTCAGCAATAGGCGGCCCGTGGGCCCAAATATCAGATTATTTTGAGAATATGATTTCTTTTTTATATATACAGTATATATCAGACCGACTATAGGCTAGGCTATATATTTAAGCTATAATGTCCAAACAGAGAAACTATCACCACCGAACCCTGTCCTGGTAGCTGTTCTATTAGCCGAAGCTAGCTCTCCTCGTGGTCTGGGTTTTCCCTTCCCCCCTCCCAACCCTCGTCCGAGAGCTCAGCTCCTGTCTCGCTGTTACATTTCAACTGGCCTTGCGTCTCGCTCTGCTACTGAGATAACCTCTTATCTCCTCGCACCTAGCGTGCACACGAAACAAAAACAAATGCACCCACTTGCACGTGACCGTGCCACCCCCATGCGTCCCTATATGACGCCGGAAGTGGTCACGCCTCACCCTTCCTCATTTCGTTTCCAACACGGAAGTAGCAGTGCAATTTGTGAAACTGGTTGTTATGAAACATGGGGAGAAATTACACAATGTTGGGTATTCGCCAGAAGTTCACCAGCCCCCGGAACATTCTCGGCACATCCTAACAGCGCAGTGGTCCTGTCGTGGGTTTTCCTCGTCTCGTGACAGCGAGCCAAGGGACGTCGCGCGACGGTTAGCAGTCGAGCTAAGTCGTGCACAAGTAGGGCCTGCGCTATCAGGCATTGATACTAGCATGGGTAATACTGCTTGTTGTCCCGTGAGACAACCGAGTGATGTATTGGCGCGGGGGGCGGGATATTTGGGAAAACATGACTCTCTTTGGGATGTTTTCCAAGTATCCTAGCGCGCAGTTAATGCAAATGCTACAATGTTGGGGCGCCGTTCCCATGTACCCCGCCGAGGGATGTCTTTTACTGTCATTCATGCTGACGGTCAATCGGTGTCTAATGTTGGGGGTTTAACGGGGGCTTATTTACCCTTTACATGGGTGGATGGAATGAGGCTCAGGGCAGGTGTGCTTTTTGTGAATCTATGAATTGAAAATGGGGGTCCCTGATGTGGACAGCACTAACGTTTTCTCTGGTCTGCATCCCCTTAACAATTGTGTGTATTGGGCTAGCCCATTCTGCAATATTTTAATAGAGTTTTCGTTCATTCATTCATTTATCCCTTCACGGGTGCACACCGCAGTGGAGGTTGTTACATGACTACTGGTAAAGCAGTGCTTCACTAGTAGTAGACTTTGGTCTGCAGCCACCACTGGTGTTCCGTGCTTAGTGAAGCAGGTAGCATCAGTCCTTTGCCCTGACATGGTGGAACGGTGTCCCGCCCGGCAGACGCCATGAGGCAAGTCGGCCCGGCAGGTGGCTGGTGGGCTGATGAAGCCTATACCGCCGCTTTACAGAATTTAGCAGCGACTGGCAACATTGCTCAATTGACTGTTTTTCTGTCAAAAATTGTGTCGGGTGGTGGGGCCTTAGGGCCAGCCGACGTCAAAACCATCGCGCGAGGTTTTGAGGTTATTCAGCTTTTGACCTAGCCGCAAGCTATAACCGCAGGGAGGGCTAGGATGCTGTCAACGGTTGTTCACAGGCATCTTTGGTTGGAGCAATCTCCCCTTGAGGAGGGGAGAGGTCCTTCTCAGGGCTCCCCTCTCTGCGGGTGGACCTTGGTCTGTCCACGGAGGCGTGGGCGGTATTTGACCTGGGCCCCACGCTGCCCCACACCGTGCAGCCAGAGGTGAGAGCACGGCCTTGCCAGCGACTGCGGCGAGGCCCCCGGCCAGCGGCCATGTTTCCCTCGCTTGAGATACCCTGGACACAAAGAAAACAGGTGATCACAAGGCCGACACCCTCGGCGGCCCGAGGGATCGGCTATATTAGATGGGCACGCCCTAAAAAAACTTTGCCATCTAGCTGTGTCTAGCATGCTCTCTGGTTCTTCCCCCTGCTACACTACGGGACACAGGGCTCTGATTTGTTCCCTTTGGCTGCGGGCCGCGTTCTTCCAGTGAAGAGCAAGCGGCCCCACATTTCGCTTCTCATGGAGACAGGGGCTGACACCCAGTTGCTAGCTAGGCCTGGGTCTGTCTATGAGAATGCTGTGCTGTCAAGCGGCTCCCACACCACACGTCCTGCATCTGGGTTTGGTGAGCCTGGTGTTGTATCTGTCGACAGAGCAGGGTTCCCTGTATCTAAAATTTTTTGTCAGAGGGGGAACTCTAGGCCCAGGAGGTTGCAGCGTGGGTTCCCCCCAGCCCCGCCCTCGCCAGGCCGGGTATTACGTTAGTGCCTCCCCCGTCTGGACTTCCGATCCCGCGGTGGTCAGCAGGCACACATAATTTGGGTGGTAGTAATATCACTACAGGGCTACGGTGTGTAGAGACCCACCCTATCGGGCAGTGTGAGGACCACACACCATGCATGTCCACAGGCTGTCCTCAGCGAGCTAAGCTGGGAAGATGCTCAGCGGGGGAGCCTATGTCACCAGGGGTCCCCCCCTTGGGTGCGATTGCCTCGTTGGTAGAGTCAGGGTGCGATATCCCGGCTCCACGAGACACCCTGCTCGCGCGGTTGGCAAGACCAGGGTTGACAACTCACAGCGGGAGGGACCGGGCCACCTATCTACGATTCCTAGCGGACCAACGGCAGTTGGCGGCGGGGGTGCTTTGGAATTTTACCACGTATGGCTGCAGTTGTAGCCATATGTCGGTGTGGATGGAGAGAACGTGAGATCGGCGCTTGTGTTACAGTTTACACACCCCCGCCCTCCGCTTTTGGGTTTGGTACAGACTCTATTATAAGATTCCGCGGCAGTGACAGCCCTGGCCGAGGAGATTCGTTCTCTGGCGGCGAAGCAGGCCGTCGTCGTGGTCCCATGGGAGGATGCAATGAGCGGCGTTTCCTCCCGATATTCTCTGGTGCCCGAGAAATCGGGGGGGGGGGGGGGGGGGGGGTGTCAGACCCATACTGGACCTGTCCCATGGAAGGTTCAGAATGTTGACCGTCACCCACCTGTTAAGCGCTGTCAGGTGGGGGACTGGTTCACCTCCATAGACCTGTAGGATGCGTATTCGCATCCCGATCTTCCCTCCTAGGACATACCTACGCTTACTTTTCAGGGCTTAGCGTACGGGTACTAGAGGCTGCCGTTCGGCTACTCTCTGGCTCCTCGCATCTTCACCAAGTGCGTGGAGACCGCGCTGGGATCTCTGCGTCGTCGGGGGATACGAATTTTATTCTACTCTGGACGACGTTCTGGACCTCCGCCGGTCAGAGAAGATCGCCAGGTCTCATACCAGGCAGGTGGTGGGATTCCTCACCAGCCTGGGTTTTGCTGTAGACTGGAAGTAGAGTACTCCTCTTCCCAGTCAACGGGTGGAGTACTTGGGCTTATTTCTAAGCTCAAGGTCTATATGGGCATCCCTCTCAGAGCGGCGGCGAGTGGGTGTTCTCGGCGCGCTCGGGAGGTTCCGTCCTAGGACAGTTACGACGCTGTCCGTGATGCGCCTGCTCGGTATGATGGCATCTGCTCACTCTGTGGTCCCTCTTGGCCTCCTCTTCATGAGGAGGATACAGAGGTGGTTTTCCAGTATGGAAATAGACCCGGTGAGAGACAAGTGGAAGCGGCTGAAGGTTCCCATGTCAGTACTGGGGGACCTCGCCCTATGGGGAGGGCCTGCGGGGTCCCCATGGGCAGCAGGCTGTCACATGTCACGGTCTTCACCGACGCCTCCCTCACGGGATGGGGGGGATGTGTCGGGCCAACACAGTAGGGGGCAGCTGGCAAGACCATGCTGCCCGGTCTGCACTACATTTCAATGTGTTGGAATTGAAGGCAGTCCTTCTGGTGGGCAAGCATGTTTTGATCAGGACGGACAACACAACGTCAGCGTCGTATATCGACAGACAGGGAGGAGTACGCTCCCCCCGTCTGCACCGGACGGCGGTCGAGCTCTGGGCGTTTCTCAATCTGCGCAGCCTGAGGGCTCTCCACATCCCCGGCAGGGAGAATGTGGGTGCAGATGTGATGTCGCGGGGCGGTCCTCACCCTGACGAGTGAGGACTATGTTCAGACATAGTCAGACAGGTCTGGGACCGATTACGTGGCCGCTCGGGATTCTGTACGCATTCCCCCCCATACACCTGATAGCTCAGCTGTTGGAGCGGGTACGTCAGGACCGCAGGACTTTGATCCTGGTCGCGCCGGGCCGGGGCTCAGCTGTGTGGTTCCCGGCCCTGATTCAGCTCTTGGTAGCCCCGCCGTGGCCTGTTCCGTGGTCACCGCGGGCCCTCTCTCAGGCATGCAGAACTCTGTTCTGCCTCCTGTTCTGGGGCAGCCTCTAGGCTTGGCTGCTGAAAGAGTGAATCTGGTGGGGATGCGTCTTGACTCTTCTGTGGTTAACACCATCCGGAACGCGCACGCTATGTCCACTACCGTGGCTTACGCTGGGAAGTGGCGTATGGTCGAGAGTGGTGGCAGAACATTGTTCAGCCACCCTCTCATGAAACGTTTCCTGCTTGGCGCTCGGCGTCTCAAGCCTGTGGAACGTTCTCTGTCTCCGAGTTGGGACCTCCAACTGGTCCTGGGCCGGTTGTCGGAGGCCCCGTTTGAGCCTCTTGAGCAGGCGCCATTGGATCGGCTGTCCTTTAAGACCGCGTTCCTTTTGGCCATCACCTCCGCTAAGCGTGTGGGTGAGCTGTGTGCTCTCTCGGTGCGGCCTGAGTGCCTGTCTATTCGGGCCGATAGCAGTGCGACTCTGAGGCCTAATCCAGTCTTTGTGCCGAAGAATATCCGGAGCTCTTTTCGCTCCAGGGATATTGTGGTTCAGGCGTTTCATCCGCCTCCTCATGCTAGTGGGTGCACTGACGGTTTACCTTAGTCGGACGCAGGATCTCAGGGCTTCCGATCAACTGTTTGTTTGTTACGGTGGCCCTCGCGCGGGTAAGGCGCTATCCAAGCAGCGCCTGTCACATTGGTTGTGCGAGGGCATTGCCCTTTGCTACATGTTGGCTGGACAGGTCCCCCCCTGGGGGCGTCAGGGCGCACTCCACTCGTGGTGTGGCAGCCTCTGCTGCCCTGTTAGGGGGGGCCTCGGTGGAGGACATCTGTCCTCCCCGGGTCCTTTCGTTAGGTCAGGTGGGCTAGCAGGAGTGTGTGGGTGTGGACCGCGGGGTGCTGTGTCACACGTGGTCCCGCCTGTGCTGTGCGTTCAGGGGTACCTGTTTCCCCCTTTTTCGCACTTTGGTGGAGTTGACTGCCTCCCCCCCTTCGTTAGGACGGGCGGGTGGACGGGACTCCCCTCCTCCCTGGCTGGGGCTTACGGGCCCTCAGGGGGTGCATTTGTCGGGCCACGCGTCCGCTCTGGCCCTTATCTCAGTAGCAGAGCGAAACGCGAGGCCAGTTGAAATGTAACGTATGGTTATTCTATAACCCTAGTTACATGATACTGGCTGAGCGTCTCGCTCTTAGCGCCCTGAGGTCCCTTGGGGGTGCTTCCGCTTATGGAAATCGAACTGGGAAGGGTGAGGCGTGACCACTTCCGGCGTCATATAGGGACGCATGGGGGTGGCGCGGTCACGTGCAAGTGGGTGCATTTGTTTTTGTTTCGTGTGCACGCTAGGTGCGAGGAGATAAGAGGTTATCTCAGTAGCAGAGCGAGACGCTCAGCCAGTATCATGTAACTAGGGTTATAGAATAACCATACGTCTCACTTGCTATCCAACACACTTAGTCTGACTCAAACTGGTGGAACTCACAGCTATAAAGTATTTCCCCTAGCAACGGCTGTTAGCCATAACAACGCTGTCCTATCTACTCTCGTCACTAAGCGACAGCGGCCGCTGTCTGTCTCAGCATTTAGAGTTTAACACGTTTAAACTAATATCTATATGTTATAACCAAATGAAAATCATTGATTTTGTTCACTCTGTTCTTGGCAGACTGTAGCTGTACTGTATATTCTGCCCGTTGCAATGTACCTTTTTCTTTGCAACATATTTATTTTCCTGTTTGTAACTATTGCTTGATTCACTTTTGAGTAAGCCTCTGAAAGATGTTTTCTACCTTTCATTATTGAATATGATCAGATAAACGCCACAGTACCACAGATCAACTGAAACACTCACTGACCCACTATGTACCACAGATCAACTGGAACATTCACTGATCTGATAATCATGGCACACCACACGTTGCAACAGGGTTAAAGGAAACAGACATGATTTTACCACTGGTCATGTGTCGCAGATCGTTTCCCTGGCAACAGACACAAACACAAACACACACAACATTGTGCGCATGCATGCATTGCACGCATGTTCGTACCCGCAGAAACTCACACATGAGCACACACACACACAAACTTCCGCATGCGAAATTGGACACACACGCACCTGTGTTGAGTGACAGTGCTCCCCTGACCTTGACTGTGTTTGGAGTGTGTCCAAGTGGAAGGTGGGGGGGGGGGTTGAAGTCTAGTGAAGTGACAGAGAGGACAGGCAGCAGCGTCAACACTCTCTATTTGTGTTGGCAGCCATTTTTCCCCCTTGACTATCCTAAGCTCCACCCTCTTTTCTCGATCCTCCAATTCACATTTACATTTAGTCATTTAACTGACGCTTTTATCCAAAGCGACTTACAAGTTCTGTACGACAAGTCATCAGGAAGGCACAACTCTATCAGCTGAGTAACAATGTTCATCAAAGTGTTGAGTGCTACAGTGTAGGTTAGTTTATTAGGACAAGTGCCTGACAGGATAGTTATGGTTAGATTTGAATATTTTATTTTGAAATAAAAAAAATATATAATTTCTTTTTTAAATTCAGATAATGGTTGGA
The DNA here is from genome assembly GCF_963971535.1 of Notolepis coatsorum. NCBI lineage: Eukaryota > Metazoa > Chordata > Actinopteri > Aulopiformes > Paralepididae > Notolepis > Notolepis coatsorum. The sequence goes on from NC_140184.1 coordinate 24,033,104, forward strand.
GAAGTGCATCTTTAGTCGACGGCGAAAGATTGGACGGGTTTCGGCTGTCCTAACTGGGGTGGGTAGTTCATTCCACCATTGTGGGGCAAGAACTGAGATTAGGCGACTTCTATTTGATGACCCTCCGGGGGAGTAGGTCTGAGACGGCCAGAAGATGCAGAGCGTAGGGGTCTTGAGGGTGTGTAGTTAGAGACCATTGACCGGAGGTAGGCAGGAGCGGTTCCCTTTGCCGCACGGTATGCCAGGTTGAGGGCCTTAAGCGGATTTGTGCAGCAATGGGGAGCCAATCACAACTAAAAGAGGGTGGGCATCTGAGATAGGTCATTACCTCCAGTGCAGTGGGATAAAACATTTTAAAACCCCATTTTTTACCCCCACTGCTACCGCCTACGGCACGAGATACATTTGCAGTTTGTTTGTGTGCGTCTCAATTCCACCTCTATTCCCTCTATGCAAGCTCTTCTCCCTATTACGTCTTGGGGAGTTGGAATTAACTTCAGGAGTGTGACTTTGCTCTCCCCTCCTGTTGTTTGGCATGTTGCTCTTTGTCAGCACGTCAGAATAATGAGGGCAGGGGGAAGGCAACGTTCGGGCCAGACTGGGGACAGGCTGCCTCACAATCAACATGAATATTCATCCCTGCATATGGCTCGGTCGGTGCAACCGGGAGCCGCATCTACTTAAGAGGCACTAATTAGGAGGACGCTTAATTTGAAAAGAAGTGGCTGCTGTTGCTGTCAAAGGCCCACTTAAGCCGGACCATGTAGATGAGAGAGAGAGAGAGAGAGAGAGAGAGCGAGAGAGAGAGAGGGGGGGGAGAGCAAAAGGGGAAAAAATGGAGATGAGAGGTGAGAGATGGAAAGAGAGAGATGGGGGGGATGGCAGCATGGACCTGATGATGTGAGTAGGCTCCATGTTGTGTGGACTGACCTCTGGTGAAAGACTGTGAAGGGCTTAGAGAGAGAGAGAGAGAGAGAGAGAGAGAGAGAGAGAGAGAGAGAGAGAGAGAGAGAGAGAGAGAGAGAGAGAGAGAGAGAGAGAGAGAGAGAGAGAGAGAGAGAGAGACAGAGACAGAGACAGAGAGAGAGAGATAGAAGAGGTGGAAACCGAGCTACACTTCTTAACAACCTGCCCACTATACCAAGACATCAGAGACATATACTTCCCAAAAATTGCCAACACCCAAAGAGACTTTGAAAACATGGAAAATAACTCAAAACTCCCATACCTACTGGGAGAAATACAACAATGTGTAAACTAGGGCTGACCCCGATTAGTCGAATAGTCGACTAATCGATCGAAAGGAGCCGTAGTCGACTGCCAACCTTTTAGTCGATGTCATGTACAAAGGTCTGATGACCATATAGAATATAGCTGGAGCGGGCTGTACATGAAACCAGCCCGTCCAGTGAGTGCTTTAAGCACAGGTCCCGGCAGGTAAGAAACAAACAAATGCGTTTTTCCAAAATAGTAAATGATATTTATTATAAAATATAAGGAAGGGAAATAAAACCCACAACAAATAAACAAACAGGGGAAAGGGTAAGGGGAGAACAAACAAGATAATTATAATAAGCTGAGCACAAGTGCACTAGCAGTGTCGCAGGACACCAGCCAACTAGGTTGGCACTGGGAACCACCCAGCCATAAGACAATACAGTATATATATATATTTCCACTTAAAAAGTGGCAAATGGCTCTGAGGCCCACAACAATAATATATATTCTGACACAATGGTTAATCCACACACAGTGGCAAACAAAGGCAACCTCCAAGCTCTGGTCACTGGCAACTGACACAGAGAGGCGCCCAGGAGTGTGTCACATGCCAGGCTTTATCCACCCGTCCCTTGAGGTGATTGCCGTCAGCTGCCACTCATTAGGCAATCAGCACTCTCCAGAGGAGGGACGGGCGGCACGTGGGAAAGAGAAAAAGAAAAGGGAATTAGTACAATAGTACCAAGACACACACCACATATAAATAACATAATATTACATATACTAACCTGATGTTGTTACGACGGAGACAGGTTCCAGTTGTGCAGTAATAAGTAGAGGCAGAGAGGGTGTTTACTCGTTAACGGTGGTTATCTTTATTTGTAGAACGGTACACCTAGAGTAATAGCAACAGATAGTAACACTGACGCAGGGCGTCTAGGAGAGAAGATAATAATGATAACAATAATGACAGCAACGTCCAGTGTCTGCGGTACCGCCGTGTACTCTGCAGGAGAATGAGAAGATCCGACAACTGGAAGTAGAAAGACAGGGGTTTAAGTACTACCACATTCCTGACACACCAAGCGTTCCAACGTGACAACCAATCAGGAGACCCAAACAATAAGTGACAAGTGACAGGTAGATAAGTGACAGGGAAGCCCAGTGACAGGTGTCAGAATGTTCGGTGGTTCTCAGGTGGGGCCAGAGAACCCAAGCGTTACAATACTGTGGTATAATATGTCCTCATGTAAATGTCCCCTTTACCTGTGCCCCCCCCCCCTCTCTGTGGAATAAGACACTCCCCTCCCCTGCGTCCCCATTACCTGTACCCCCCCCCCATCTGACCTATCAAATGGGACCACATCCCCCCCTTGTTAACTATATAGGTCTCCTCCCGAGATCTATCCAGGTCTTCTTACCTGGGTAAATTCAGCTGATCACCTGGGGGGAAGCCCTCAGCCATTCTCTCTATGTATTCTATCTGTTTGGTTAATAAACCCTTGTTATTATCCAAGCCTCGGTTGACTGAGCACATTCTTCATCAGGATATATCTACAAATATCCCACAATTGGCGTCTACGAACTTGTGACGGACCTTTTTGCGTCCTCCCGGCGTGCTGTATCATTTCAGCTATACAGAGAAAAGTGAGTATAATAGACTGGTCGACCAAAAATGTATGGAAAGGAATTAAAACCTTCCCGCTTTTCTCTGTGCCAGGTGAATATTACAGAATGTTGTCAAATATTGAGATCATGGCTGAGTAAGAATAATGTGCATTAATATATCTGATCTGTATTGAGAATCGTTACCAGGGCGCGCGTGCACCTGGGTCCTTATCAGGCGGTTCTGAAAGGATGGGTTATATGTGCTATTCCCAAAAGTTTAGGCACAAAGGTTGAAGTGCTATTCCTGGTCGAGTCGGAGCCGACCAAAAGCTAAGGCACACAGTAAGGTTGTCGGATTGCTAACCCAAGTCTAATTCAGACTAAAAAATATAGGCAACAAAAGAAGATACGTGAGCTTATTATGATGTGATATCCTTGGAAAACGCTACTCTGTTAAAAACGTTCTGTGATTCCTTTGCAAAGAGGCGGGAAGTTAGGACCGAGAAGCTGATGGAATCATAATTAGAAATTACCAGAGTAGCGTCATAATATTCATTGTTTCAACCTCAAACTAAGCCCACAATCTCTTCCATTCCTGAAAACGATGTATTTTGGATTAAATTAACCAATTGATCAATACAGATAGCGGGAAGATGATCACGCGATGTCCTAGTAGTACATGATTACGCGATGTCCCGGGAGTACGTAAATGTACATTAAACGGGACATCAGTCGCGGAAAGTACATTAAACAGGACATTAGTCGCGAGTAAAAGAGACCGAGAGTAATGATTAAACGGTATATATAATCTAATATATCGCTATTAAATTTCGAAGTTCAGGATTCGGTCGTTATGTTTTAAAAAACGATGTATAGATAGATCAAGGGTATAAATGCCTTGTCGCAGCAGAGTGCTGGCCGACTAAACGTACAGCGATCCAATACAGTCAGATATTCACACACGTTAACTTATATGTATTAATGTTTGTTTGTCTGTTTAAAGTCTCGTTTGTATGCGCACAATATGCCGACTGATATCGCGCCGAGCATTGAGAGACGAGTGCCGTCCGTTATACAGAGAATAACATTGAGGTGCAGTTCACGCGACAAACTAGGATAGTAATTTCCGGAATCAACAAAACCGGCCCACGGGAACGACCATTTGGGGAAGTATAGTTTTATCGTTTCAGTTTGTTTACGTTTCACATATGCACAGGCGCGTTCATTCGGTAACAAAACGCTGGTTTAGGTAAATTCCAGGCTATTGAGAGCTCGCGGAACTAGTATGCAGGATTGCAAAGCGTTATTTCCGAGGCGAATGACAACGCGTGAACGTCGCATGGGCTGATGACGTCATACAAAAGTGCGATATGAAACTATCATTGGGCGAACGGTAAGGTTTAATGTGCCCAAGGCCGAAGGTGCATGAAATCCACTTGTAGTATATGTTTTATTTGTATATGTATGTGCGCGCTGCTATTGGAAAATGTTGAGTTGCGGTGGCGAGATGCGGGTTGCATTATCCCAGACCACCGGAGAAACGAACCGAACATTGCATTGACGACACGTAACGGATCCAACGTCAACACAACAGCTGTCCCCGGTGAGTATGAAAATCATAAATATAGATGCTTTGATTGATTGATTGAAAACTTTATTAACAGCTTGCAGAATGGGTACAATACAGCACAGCTCAATACACAATTGTTAAGGGGATGCAGACCAGAGAGAGACTTTAGTCTTGTTTACATCAGGGTCCCCCATTTTCAATACCAGATTTGTTTACATCAGGGTCCCCCATTTTCAATTTATCAGGACATATTATGACATACATGACATACAGATAGTCAGTACTGCTACATCTATACATTTATGACATACCAGATTTGCAGATTCAGTACTGTTTGTGATACAAAAGGAGTCAAGAAAAGGGAGTCATTTGATGTAGAAACTGTACATACACAACTATCATCTCAGTTACAGTAAATTACAACTATCTCAGATCACTTGAGTGTTTATGTTGCTTTAATTTACACGTTATAAGTCACATAAAGCTAGTTTTAAATAGGATTCTAATCAATTGGATAGATTTGATCTAAAAGCTAAAGAAAGAATAACAACCTTTCTTTAGAGATAATGAATAAATGCAGATAATGTTTAAATGAGGCCAAAATCATGCCTCCTCTTTTTCCACAGTAACATTGATGAGTGAGATGATGAAATAGAGAAGGACTAGCTAATGTTTGTTGAGCACACAGACAGTCAAAGAGGATTCACCCAGAATCTTAGAAAAGAGTGGAAAATTAACATGTGTTTGTATTTACAGATCTGGCGCTGAGGCGAGATGCAAAACAGTGCATGACTACACCCAAATTGTATCACAAAAGACAGAAAATCCAACAATTTGCATGTCAACCGAGAGACAGTGCAGAGCTGAGAGACAATCGATTGACCATTTAAAACCAATCTGCATCCAAACACCCACATGTAAATTTTGTTCTACAGGAACAAAGCTATTCAGCGTGGGCACTTGAAACCCAAATGGTAGGGCATGAATGAGATATTATCAATGCAAATGCCTACAGCAAACACCATGATTCACTGGTAACTGATGAATGCAGTCAGGAAATTCTATTTTTCACTAACTAATAACATGCATGACTTCCTTTTAACAAACTAATACATTTCTATGACTGCAATTATCAAGAACACCAGTGAAACATCAATATTGGTAATTTAGCTGACACTTTTATCCAAAGCGACTCACAGGTTCTGTGCAACAGGACATCAGGCAGGGCACAACTCTATCAGCTGAATAACAATGTTCATCAGAGTGTTGAGTGCTACAGTGTAGGTTAGTTTTATTAGGACGAGTGCATGACAGTAAGGTTAGTTAGGGTTAGATGACAAAACGAATGATTGTTTTTCATGCAAAATTAACTGGCTGTCTAGGTTTTATATTTTTTTCCTATGCTATGATGAGCCACACTGAGATGTGAAGAACAACCGAGAAGTCATGGCGAGGTAAGTATCTTGAAGAAGCACACCATCGTACGCGGCCTGAGGTAAGGTCAACTTCAATTTGAAATCACAGATTATAAAGATAAAAAGAAATGTTTCTGATTCCATGCAAATATCGGATCCAAACGATATCAAATGCATGATGGTATTATACAATGAATTGAATTAATCCCCAAATGATTTTCCTCTTTAGCAGAAAGGCGTTGAATCATTTATGTGAGGAGGTTTTCTAAGGCAGTTTTCATCATCCTCAGATCATGAATTGGTGAGAGGACAGGACGAGTGAGACGACGCGTGACCTGAACCACGAACGACGGTGCGACCAGGCAAGGAGGAACACAACCCAGGGACCTGAGCGACCCACGACAGCATACTACCACCAGGGACGCCGCCAAGGAGCTGCGGACACAACCAGGGCGATGACAACAACCGTGGGAGAACCACCAGCCCACACAACACAGACGTCCCCAAAGGAAGGGGAGCAGAGACAGAAAGGACGACATGCAGCCTCACCCCAGCGACCCGCGGCAGACCATCTGCAAAAGGGAACCAAAGCCCCGACCATCAAGGTGGATTCCCATGACAAGATTGTCATCCGTGTGAGAGAGAGCGTCCTACAGACAGGCCACTACACCAGCAAACCCTCGCCCCTCTGGTACCACGATGACGGGGAGCGGGGGACCAACCACCACACAGCACGTTCAAGACCACCCTACCGCCATGTCTCAAGGCCTGATAAAGGTCAAGCGTGAGCACAGTGGCAGACATGTGGTGGTGATGGAGAGCAGCGCAAGCTCTAGGAAAAGAGTCTGCAAGACCACTATAGTTGACTGCTACAAGTGACCCTTGACAGGGAATGGACGGCGACCAGTGAATATTCCCGACTGCATCGTCAAGAAGAGACACATAGCAAATGAGACCTGTGGACCAAGAGACTTCTGAACACACATTGTCCAAATTGTTATGTATTTATTTACTTTTTACTGTCTTACTGCCACACGACAGGCTCACAGAAACATCAACTGAATGTACGATACGTTCAACACACAGCAGGTCACCACAGAAGGACACATCCCTGGCAGAGAACAGATGGTCAACAGCGACGCAACAACTGTCAGATTCACAAACAAGAGCTGTTTCACAAAGTTCATATGTATCAAGAAAATTATGAACTAAGAATATGATGAAATACAACCAATAAGATTGCAATAACCAATTTATAATAACAATAAGGAATGATCACAGAGTCACATTGAAAATTATATTGTTAACAAGACAGAACCAGTTGGTTTATTCCAAGTCACCAAGTTTGTTTTGACCATTGATAGTATACACCACAGCAAAATACTAGAACAATGCATAACGATTATCATAATCACCTTTTATATCAGTTTTTATACAAACCACTAGATTAACGGTTTTAAATGTTTTTGTACACATTAGCCACTAAGTTAATCCTTATGTGTAAATCCTATTCCTAATAATTATGCACACAATTTAGTTTTTTCACCCTGTGCACTCTGACCACACAGAGACAGTGCATGTATTTAATTGGTTTATTACGATGCCTGTATGCACAACGATCACATTAGCTCCCCTGAGTCACGACATGAACGACTGAAGGTATGCCAAGATATTTGCACAGCGATAGCTTCTAATGATTATGTTAATTGTTGTTTGATATCAGAGATGAGGACCACTCATTGATATAGGTATTTTGAGCGATTAATAAAAGAAAAGGGTGATATCTATTCCCACATCTCTGATATCAAAATAACACAGACCGCAGTCCAGTCGATCATGTCATGAATCATGTATGTAAATAATTCTATTTTAAACTGTTATGCCAACAACCAGATCACATTGGCCAAAATTTTCATTATTTTAATTATTTTCTATTTTATTCATTATCTGATAACCGATGGATTACATCGGTCCCCACTTTTACCTGTTCCAAACAATCCTGGTATATTATACATTAATCTCACCCACATTATAAGAAAGAAAAGTGAGTATTGTGGTATAATATGTCCTCATGTAAATGTCCCCTTTACCTGTGCCCCCCCCCCCTCTCTGTGGAATAAGACACTCCCCTCCCCTGCGTCCCCATTACCTGTACCCCCCCCCCCCCCCCATCTGACCTATCAAATGGGACCACATCCCCCCCTTGTTAACTATATAGGTCTCCTCCCGAGATCTATCCAGGTCTTCTTACCTGGGTAAATTCAGCTGATCACCTGGGGGGAAGCCCTCAGCCATTCTCTCTATGTATTCTATCTGTTTGGTTAATAAACCCTTGTTATTATCCAAGCCTCGGTTGACTGAGCACATTCTTCATCAGGATATATCTACAAATATCCCACAATACCCTCCCCCGACGAATGGCACCTGACGTTTACCTAGGGGCCTCGGGATGCAGCCGCCGGAAATCATCGATCAGGCTGGGATCTAAGATATCCCTTTGAGGCACCCAAGAACGCTCTTCTACCCCGTACCCCTCCCAACCAATGTCTCCACTCCTCTAGTGCCAATTTGATTGCCAATAACTCTCGATTATGATGATACTATTATGTTCCATCATGAATGCATGAAAGGGGGGGGGGGGGTGGGGGTCGTTTCTGATTATTTTATTGTCAGTAACAGCATTCGCATTGAACACCAAAAAACTGTTATCAGCCCGATCGGTATGAAAGCATTGCAGGATCAAGCAAACATTTTCGTCAAAACCTGTGATCGGGAGTATTCCAAAAATAATATTCCAATTGTTTGATCGCCATCTGGTATATCCAATGTCCATTTGGTCGACGGCATAATCCACCACAACATATGGATCGGAGATATTTGACGTGCTTCGATGGAACCGGCAGAATGGCTGCCCTAGCCCGACAAGGAAACATGAAACCGGAGACCTGTGGCCGTCCCACAGAGAAAGATAGAAGGGTAAAGGGTGCTCAATACTGCCGTCTAGCGTGATGCGGCCGGTATTGTACTTTTACATTCTCATGAGGATTCCCCATCTTAACCCCGAGTCCGTGTGCCTGTAATGAATAGAAATATCGAATAAAATAAATAACGATCAAATAACGAGTATACTTGTTGTTGGCGTTCAACGTTTGGCGCCCAATAACGAGTATACTCGTCGTTGGCAGTGAATGAGTTAAGGGGATGGTGTAGTGTTTTGATTGATTAACTATTGTGATGAGCCTGGTGGTGTTCAGGCTCGACACGGACCAAAACAAACTATTTCAATGTCCACACAAGCACAATTTCAATAAATAAATTCTATTTATTGATTAACAGAACAGTCTAATAGGCAATAGGGTAACCGTAAAACAGTCCAGGGTCAAAACACGTATCAGGCTCTCGTACAAAAAAGGGATTGTTCAATACTCCGAGTTTGTCTTCCGGTCCAGGGTCAGTACACAAGGGGGTTTCTCAGCCAGTCTAGGGTCCAGTACACAATGAACATCTTCTCGCCTTCACCTCTCCTCTCAACTACCTCTCACCTCACAACTCTGTATCTCAATCTCTCTCTCTCTGTACTCCGCTCCTACCTCACCTCCACTCAACCATACTCTGTCTGTCCTAGTGTTTTATGTTATGTGTGTCTGGTGTGTGTGTGTGTGTGGGATGTGGGTGATCTCGTGGTGCACAGGCGTGTTCTATCAGTCCTAATCAGCTGTCTAATTGCTTCTCCTCTCCTCATGGCAGTAGTATCTCCCATCCTTCACGTAGCCATGGGACGGGGGATGATATCTGCCACACTATATTGATAAAAAGTGTGTTGGTCTATTATTTTTCTCATTATACTAGTATCCACTGAACTGTTTTGTGTACAACCTCAATCTTTAGAATATCTACATCCTGATCTGCACTGCACACTTTTTTAGAACTGTATAGTAATCTTTATTCTAGTCATCTTATTTTATTCTAAGCTAAAATTATTGTATTGCACTGCACACTTTTTAGAACTGTATATAGTAATCGTAGTGCTGAACACACATTGGTGCCATTGGATGACACCTAAGCCTAGTTACACTAATATGAAAAATAGACTATTTGATGCTGTACTGAGAGACAGTTTAGCTGTGTTTTTGTTTACATAACTAGCATTCTAGTTTTCTTCAGATACTGTATGCCATAATATATAACTATATTATAGTTACCCCCCCCCCCCCCTCCCCCAGGGGTGCATGCTAGCTCTATTGTCACTAGGACCTAGTGTGTGTGGGGGGAGGAAGAGGTGAGGGTAACACAAGCATTGGTTCTGAAAGCTAACATACTTTAAACATCACTATGAACCAGCAGAGCTACATAAACATCACTGTAAACAATAAAACTAGATGGCATACAGTATTTGAAGAAAACTAGTTATGTAAACAAAAACACAGCTCAACTATCTCTCAGCACAGCATCAAATAGTGTATTCACATCTTGATTGATTGATCATTCAATACCAGGGACCTGGGCTTGAACTATGACCTCTGCCAGTGGGTCTTGGACTTCCTGACGGGTAGACCCCAGGTGGTGAGAGCAGGCAACTGCACCTCCTCATCCATCACCCTCAACATAGGGGCCCCCCAGGGCTGTGTTCTGAGTCCCCTCCTCTACTCCCTGTACACACATGACTGTGTGGCTCAGCGGAACAACAACACAATCATCAAATTTGCTGACGACACAGTAGTGGTGGGCCTGATCTCTGCAAACGACGAGAGGGCCTACCTGGAAAAGGTCAAGGTCCTGGCGGGATGGTGTCAAGAGAACAGCCTCTCCCTGAACATCAGAAAAACAAAAGAGATGATTGTGGACTTTAGGAGGTCGGGGGTCAGGGACTACAGCCCCCTCAGCATCGACGGGGCACCGGTTGAGAGAGTGAACAGTTTTAAGTACCTCGGAGCCCACATTTCCGAGGACTTGACATGGACCACACACATTGACAGTGTTGTGAAGAAGGCACGGCAACGCCTCTACTTCCTCAGGCGCCTAAGGAAGTTCCAAGTCAGTCAGAAGATCCTTAACACATTGGCGACCGCTGGGACCCGTCTCATATAGTGGTTGAGGACCAGCTTTTGTAAACAGACCTGTGTCTTTTTGTAGAGCTAAATCTATACTTTATAGTATTGCTATCTGTCCATTCTCATTGTCAATTGAGTTCATAAACCGTCCCTTCAAAATGGCTTAAAGAAAAAAAAATGCATCAATAGGTTGTCATTTTATAGCGCTGTGAATATAAGCATTATAGCGGATTTTGTCTCGTATATTTTCTGGGAGGCTAGATAAATGGCTAATAGCTGCTAATGTTATATCCAACGGCATTTCCGTTTGATAGATGCAAAAGAAATAACTCAAACTGCATATCATCGAGACTGTCCCAAAGCATGTATGCATCAAAGGGGGGGGGGGGGGGGGGGGGACGTCGTTTATTATTATTGATTATCAATAACAGTGTTCGTGTAACTAGCCACATACGCTGTTCGGCTGGTTGCGTATCATAGCAAGCTCTGATCCAGCTGTAATTTATGTAAAAAAGATCTTACCATGAGCCGGTGGGATACCCCCGAGCATTTCCCCGTTATCTGGTAGATCGATATGTCCATTGGCTGATGATAAATCCCCTTATTCCATGGTGAAATCTGCGATTCGAAACGTAATCCACGGTACATGATGCTGATTCAGAATCCGGGTACTAAAAATCTCCATTGAAAGGGGGAAAAAAAAGTCATCCGTTCGCCCACAGGGCACATTGCAGTAGCGCGATGGCGCCCCTAAGAGGATCTGGCCGGTATCGCATCTTCTCGAATTCACAGACTAGGGAATACATGCAGTGCCGCTCCGCGACCTTGACCCGGTTATTAAAATGGCTATATACGTGATTCTGTCCACAACGCATGGATTCGAAACTCGTATAAACTCGTGGTCGGGCGGCAAAGTGTTAAGAACTTCTACTCATGTACAATAGAGAGCATCCTGACTGGCAACATCACCTCCTGGTTTGGGAATAGCACCGCACAAGACCGTAGCAGACTACAGAGAGTGGCCCGTTCAGCCGAGCGCACAATTGGAGGGGGGCTTCCCACTCTCCAGAACATTTACAACAAGCGGTGCAGGGGTAAGGCTAAGAGAATTATCAAGGACCCCAAACAACTGCCTCTTTGAACTGCTGCGGTCAGGCAAGCGATACCGGAGTCTCATGGCAAGCACAGAAAGACTCAGAAGAAGCTTCTATCCCCAGGCCATCAGGATGCTCAACGAACAATAACACTATGCAACAACCATCAAATGCACCCACAGCACACACATCCACACGCACACACTCACTTTAAACAATCAACCCACTGCAGCACCCACTCTACACACTTTAGAACACCTAGACACACTTTATATTTATTGGCAAAGAATTTGCACTACAACCCATACCTCAGGACACCTTACTGTAAATTGTACCTAAATTGTACCTCATCCCATTTCTGCTCTGCACTATATAGTATATTGTATATTAGTATATTGCATAGTATATTGTATGGTAACTCAGTTACTGCTATCCTGCACTGAACATTGTACATATGTACATACTGAACACTTGTGTCTACCTATGTGACTTATATTTTTTACTTTTACTTGCTATACTTATTTTATTTCACACTTATCTTTGTCTAGCACAGTCTCTGGAGTGTAACAGAAAGAAGCATTTTGTATAAAAGTATTCTGTACTTCTGTATGACAACTATTAAAGAAACTTGAACTTGAATTTGATTGATTGAAAACTGTATTAACAGATTGCAGAATGGGTACAATACAGTATGGCTCAATACACACAATTGTTAAGGGGATGCACACCAGGCCCCGTTCCCCGTACCTGGATAACTGAGTTAGCCGGATAACTTTCGGTTAAGTCTGACTTAAGCCGGACTTTCCCGTTCCCCGTACCTGGATTGTCCAAATCACCATGACAACAGATCCAAAAGTTTGAGCCTGGTCGAGAGCAGGGTTAAGTTCAAGTTAGCCGGATGAAGCACAGCCACGCCCCCGCAAAGAAGTGACAGCTCTTTCCTGAAATTATTCCCATAGTCTAGGATCTGCTTTATACCATTCTGAATTACGTTTTTGTGCTCCATTCTTCCAGAGGGGGCTTTTGAAATGTAAAATAGACCCAAAATGCTGATACTAAATTCACTTTGTCCTAAATAATGCACGTTATATATACCATGGCGCTCGCTCGGTGCGATGTACACATTATGTGGTTATTTTAACAACGCGCAGCATTGCAAATGTGAATCCCGCGGGGATATTTTTAATGATTGAAACCTATCGCTCGTTTGGCTCTGATTCCTTTCATATTCTCCGCTGTGGATGTTTAATGGAGCGCCTGGATTGTGTTTCATTCAAGCATAAAATTGAAGTGTCTATGCGTGGATTGTGGATCTTGTCTCGTTCATTAATGTATAAACAATGAATTTATCCCATCTGGCACAGTGGCGCAGCTGTAGTGCTCAATCCTGGCAACCCAGCGACCGGTGTTCGAAACCCCGTGTTTCCAATATAATTTTTTGGAATATAATATTAATGATTATACGCCAAAGTAGCCTAGTTTTAAGTTAAAATATTATAAATCTAGATGCATTGAGGATGTCATTCTTTATATAGCTCTCAACGTGCACCAAATTGAATTATTCCTACATCGCAAAAAGAAGGGAAAGACTAGGTTTCGAACCCCGGTCGTCTGCGTGAAAGTCAAAAGAAGAACCCGTTACACCACAGTGGAGATAAGTAAAAGATCGACCATACATCAATCAATGGGAAGAGAGCCGTATCGTTATTTTGTATAACAGTTTAACTAATTATTTTCGCTAGCAAGATCTCATTTGATTATTCAATCCAGCAGGCAAGTTTAAATAAATATAATCTGATTGATTGAGGTAATGAGGGACTTAAAATTAGCCTATAGATAACGCATTTAACTTGTCGGCGAGGCGATTGAGCCGTACTGCAATATGTTAATAAAGTTTTAAATCAATTAATCAATCAATGCCGCTAGAGAATCAGGATCTCTGCTATCGATACGTGCTGGCTTTTCAACTGGAGCGGCGCGCGCACTTATCCTGGGTCTCAAGTCTGGCTTGAGTTAACGAGACTGAATCCACCTTCGAGGAACAGGAAAATCCGGCTTCAAACATCGGGTTAACTGAATCTGGATAATGACATCTTGATCGACTTAGTTGAACCAGGTACGGGGAACGGGGCCACCTGAGAAAGACTTTTGTCTTGTTTACATTAGGGTCCCCCATTTTCAATTCATCATGACATTTATGACATACACGACATACAGATATACAGATATATATCATGACATTTATGACACAAATCGATCTCTAAACAAAGTTTGTATGTCTCCGCAATGGTATGATTCTGGCCTGGTAGGTTAAGCCACCGTTCTACGCAGTTTCTATATCTATCCCACCGTGTCTGTGTACAATCTTGTACACGTTCTTTCTGAACGGACGTGAGATGCATATAACATTGTTTCGAAACCTTTTAGAAGGTGTTTTTTGTCCATTTTCGTCCTCTTCTGATGTAACATTACTCTGTGGATGTCACTTGTTGTCGCCCGACAGCCGTATCCTCGCAACAAAGAGAGCTTCTATTGGTCGAGCGCAAGATACGTGACCGAACTCGCACCAATTACATCAAATAAAACTATGCAGTGAACAAGTATCCGTTCGCGAGGAAAGATCTAGTCTCAACTTAAAAATGACGATTGCGCAAAACGGGCAGGATTGTAAATGGAGAACTTTTTATTCCTAAATCTACACCAATAGATCTTTAGCCCAGAGTGAAAATTGTGTAGTCCGCCGAGGTGGGAACGAGAATAGTTTTCTAGTCACTTCTCAGCCTTCACCGTACGGCCTAAAAGCCCATTTGAATTGAGTTGAATTGAGAGAGAGAGAGAGAGAGAGAGAGAGAGAGAGAGAGAGAGAGAGAGAGAGAGAGAGAGAGAAGAGAGAGAGAGAGAGAGAGAGAGAGAGAGAGAGAGAGAGAGAGAGAGAGAGAGAGAGAGAGAGAGAGAGAGAGAGAGAGAGAGCACCGTCTTGTCCAGCAGTCAGGATGATTGAGAGAGCACCCCTACTGTAAATATCTGGCAACCCGCTAAGTAGCCATGTGGCAGTCTGAAGCTGTCTCTCACCCTGAGAGTTTATCTCTGTCCTACTGGTGCAATGCATGTCTGGGAATCCATGTCGTTAAAAAAAAATTCGCCAAGAGGTAAAAAGCGCTCCTGAGCCAAAGACGCATATGCAATTAGTATTGGGCTGGAATTACCAACCTATCGAATCATACAATTACTGGGGATACAGTTTTCCATAGACGGCTCAAAGGCTCACAGCCTGCTTCCACTGTATTCGATTAGAATTGATACTGCTAATGTATCTATTACCCCGTCTTCATGTAGACTGGAGAGGCCACACCGATGTCCCAAAGCAGTTCTAGTGTCCTAGATATGTTTCTCCTTCTTAATGGAGGGAGGGCCCAAGTTGAAGACCAGTAAGGTAAACCATGTGATTTAGTCTTGAGTCAGCGGTCACCCCCTGCCTAATAATCAACACATCCATGTAGGGATTTAATGGACTTATATTCAAGCAGACTTCAGCACAAAAACAACCCGACGAACCTGGGTTGGAATGTCTTGCCTATGATGCTTATTTAACACGAGTGCTGTTGATACGAAAGCTTTTTTTATTTTCAACGGATACTAACAGTATTGGAGGCCTGTGTGACGATGTTGAGACTGTAAGCTCCTGAGGAATGGAGTGCACATTATTAATATACCGTCTTGATGAAGTGCAGTGGACTTGCACACAAGGCAGTCCATCGATGATGATGATGATGATGATGATGATGATGATGATGATGACGCTCCGGGGGCAGTTACTGCTGACGTTGATGCCACTTCATGTGACTTTACTGCAGGAAGGCCATGGGTGGTCTCTTCCAGGCAGAGTTGCTTCAGTAGCACATCTCTCTCTCTCTCTCTCTCTCTCTCTCTCTCTCTCTCTCTCTCCTCTCTCTCTCTCTCTCTCTCTCTCTCTCTCTCTCTTTCTTTCACACACACACACACACACACACACACACACACACACACACACACACACACACACACACACACACACACACACACACACACACACACACACACACACACACACACAAGCCCGTATCCTTCTACCAAGGGACTCGTGTGCTACCATCTCTTTCTCTTTCTCTTGTTATACTCACCGTGATTGATTGTTTATTGAGTGGTCTCCCAGGGTGGCTTGCATTCTATGGAAGAAAATGCACTTACTCCTCTGAGCCAATAACTTACAAACAGAGCTTGAGATTTCCCTCTCAGCACCACACAGCTAAGGCTTTATAAGGCAGTGTCACCCTTAATGTTGAGTGTTTGGCCCTAAAGGAGCAGTTTGTAGCTCTGGACAGTGTTTACTGAGAACAGCGATAGCAGAATGCGTAGACCGTTTGGTCACTTTGACAAGCCCTGGTTCCTTTTCTTTTTCCACCTATGGCCATGCGACAAAGGGTTAACCCTTTCACTACCACATGACAGAAGGTTAACCCTTTCACTACCACACTACAGACGGTTAACCGTCTGTTGTGTGGTAGTGAAAGGTTAACCTTCTGCCGTGTGGTAGTGAAAGGGTTAACGGAGAATCCATTTTCCACCAAAGGATTTTATTGTTTTTTTAACACTAAATAAAGAGAGTGCACTGACACTGGTGACGTCGGGTGACCTGATCTGTAACACTAAGCTAGTTTTAGGCTAGCGACTTCGAACTGCCTCCTTATAAGAGAGAGAAATGTATATTAGAAGGCTTTGTTCATGGTGAACCACAGCCTGCATGAGCCACAAGATGAAGCATGGAGCAATCTATTATTAGTCCATTAATTTCCCTATAGCTGCGGGAGATCCTGGAGAGATGGGGGCAGCCAGAAATACGTCACCCGTGAGAGATCTATTGAGCAGTCTATGGAAAATAGTTTACTAAGGTTGATAAAGAATAGTGGGTCTAACAGTAGGCCCCTCTGGGGGAGACCAGTGATAAAATGTTTCCAATATTCAGTTTCCTCATTGCCCTCTGGATTTCCAATTGCCATGAGGGCTGGGCGATACGGCCTCTAAATGATATCACGATCACGATACATGATATATATCATGATATTTTGACATTTCCTCTAAAGCACTTTACAATGCTTGATTTAACCCTTTGATGCATACAGTCACGCCAACATGATGATGATTATAGTAGTCCCTACAATATACGTCTGCATTAAACCATGAAGATGCTTTCAAAAATAATGAAATTAAAAGTTTCTAAAAATCTAAAAGAG
>NC_140184.1:24060529-24100529 GCF_963971535.1 Notolepis coatsorum
TTCTCCTATGAGAGCGACGGTGGAAGAGACAGAGGGGGAGTTAACAACTCCTTTTATACCCATTACCTGGCTGCAGCATTAGCAGCTCCGCATATAGCGCCCTCTTGTGGAAACAGTTAGACACAGTTAGACAGTTACTTGCAATCATACATAACATCTAACTTTAACAATAGCAGTGGTCAGATTTTTTATGAACACTTTTAGATGTGGTCTAGATACATCTTTAGCTGTTAATCACATCCAGTTTGTTGTGTACTGTGATCGCAATGTCCATAACGTTTTATTGATTGTTGTCCATATGAGTTATTTTGTTGGCGAATTTTCCCCATGGGGATTAATAAAGCTGTCTAAATCTAATCTAATCTAATTTAATCTAATCTAATCTAATCTAATCTAATCTAATCTAATCTAATCTAATCTAATCTAATCTAATATAATATAATATAATATAATATAATATAATCTCATTTTAAGTTAGATGTTTGACCAGTGGCATCCAGTGGGTTGCATGAGTGCATGGTTATTGAGAAGGCCCCAGAGAAAGGCCCCTACCAGGAGTGAACAGTGTTCACTGCCCTACACACCTCAGAAAAGGCCTCAGCTCTATGAGAATGTTAAAGGAACACTCCAACATTTTGGGAAATACACTTATTTGCCATCTTCTCCAGAGTCGGAGAGGACGATTGATATTAGCTTTCATCTCGGTGTGTCCAGTAAGCCACAGGGAGAAACCTGCTTTTCCAGATGCCTGCTAGCATAGCTTAGCATACAGACTGGAAGCAGTAGGGAGCAGCTAGCCTAGATTAGCATACAGATTGGAAGCAGTAGGGAGCAGCTAGCCTAGCTTAGCATACAGCATACAGCTTAGCATTATCGAAGCATCACTGGCGGGGACGTCACTTATTGACCTAAACTCCGGACTCAAAGAGGAGTTTAGAGACACTTTATCATGCCAAGAATGGCCAATGGAGATCAGAAGAGACAAAGACGCGGGAGACGGCCGCAAGACAAAGAAGAAACACAGGGGGAAGAGGAGCGGGATCAGATTAAGACTAAGAAGATCTGCTTACCGTCCGGCTATTCCATCTATCTTCCTGGCGAATGCACGTTCGCTAGAGAGTAAGATGGATGATTTACGAGCGCGGGTCCGATTCCAGCGAGAGATAAAGGACTGCAATATCCTGTGTTTCACGGAGACCTGGCTGAAACCAGTGACTCCCGATCACAGCATCTCTCCCTCCAACTCCTTCACCATCTTCAGAGCGGACCGTACAGAAGCCTCCGGGAAGAGCATCGGCGGGGGTCTCTGCCTTATGACCAACAACGGCTGGACTAGCCCCGGGGAGGTGAAGATACTCTCCCGTTCATGCTCTCCCGACATGGAACACCTCTCGATCCAATCTCCTTCCATCTTCCATGCGAGTTCACTGCAGTGATCATGACTGCAGTGTACATTCCCCCCCAGGCGAGCGTCGGCAGGGCGCTAGCGGAACTACACGACCATCTGAACACACACCAGATCAAGCACCCAGACGCGGCCATGATTGTAGCCGGGGATTTCAATCAGGCGAATCTGAAAAAAGTCATGCCGTCTTTCTTTCAGCACATCGTCTGCTCCACAAGAGGAGGAAATACACTCAACCACTGTTACACCCCGTTCAGAGCCGGATACAAGGCTGTACCGGCCCCACCATTAGCGGGAGCGACGAACACGTCGGATCATGCCGCCATCTTGTTGGTCCCCGCTTGGTCGTCCCATTTTTTTTAACTCACGTGACACGACGGCGTCACGTGAGTTAAAAAAAATGGGACGACCAATCAGAGGCCACGCTTCAGGACGCACTAGACGTCGCCGACTGGGGAATGTTCGAGAGGAGCACCAGTGACATCAGCGAGTTCACAGACACCGTGGTGTCATTCATAACAACACTGGCTGATAGTATTGTCCCCACAAAGAAGGCGAGGGTGTTCCCAAACCAGAAACCATGGGTGGACAGTACTATCAGAACAGCCCTGAACTCTCGCACCACTGCTTATAACCTGGGCAGAGAGTCAGGAAACATGGAAGAGTACAAGACAACAGTCTACACTCTGCGCAAGGCTGTTAAACTTGCTAAGAGGACGTATGCCGACAAGATGGAGGCACAAATGGCACAGAATGACACAAGAGGCTTATGGCAGGGACTGAGGACTATAACTGACTACAAAGTCAGCGCCCCCTCAATGCGGAGCGACGACGCCTCCCTTGCGGACCAGCTCAACACCTTCTACGCGCGGTTTGGTGCAAACAGTGGCACTGCTAGCTCAACGGCTAGTGACGTCACTGGTGCGCCGGCTGTTGTGGAGGGGGGGGGCATCCGCGGGGGGGCGGGGACGCTCTCTCATTGACGGTACACAGTGTGAGAAGAGCATTTATGCAGGTGACCACCAGGAAGGCGGCTGGCCCAGATGGAATAACAGGACGCATACTCAAGTCCTGTGCTAACCAGCTAGCCCCTGTGTTCACCACCATATTTAAACGATCCCTGAAGGAGTCAGTGGTCCCTGCCTGCTTCAAGATGTCTACCATTATCCCGGTACCAAAGAAACCCTCCCCAGCAGGTCTCAATGACTACAGACCGGTGGCACTCACCTCTGTGGCCATGAAATGTTTCTAGAGGCTGGTCAAGGATCACATTTGTGCCTCCCTCCCCAGCGATATGGACCCTATGCAATTTGCATACAGGCCAAACAGGTCCACTGACGATGCGGTCTCCCAAGTACTGCACAGCACCCTCTCTCACCTGGACCGTCAGAAGGGGGGCTATGTGAGACTGTTGTTCATTGACTACAGCTCAGCGTTCAACACCATAGTCCCCACCAGACTGGTGGACAAGCTGATCGAGCTGGGTCTGAGCTCCGCTCTGAGCGCCTGGGTACTGGACTTTCTGAGTGAAAGACCCCAGGCTGTCAGGGTGGGGGGTCAGACCTCCAACACCATCACCCTGAGCATCGGGTCCCCCCTGGGCTGTGTTCTGAGCACCCTGCTGTACTCACTATACACACACGACTGTGTGGCCAAGTTCAGCTCCAACTCCATAGTGAAGTTCGCAGACGACACGGTGGTGGTGGGGCTGATCTCGGACAACGACGAGAAGGCCTACCGGGAGGAGGTTGAGGTACTGGAACGCTGGTGCCAGGACAACAGCCTGCTCCTGAACATTGGTAAAACCAAGGAGCTGATTGTGGATTATAGGAGAGGACAGCAGGAGACACACACACCACTGATGATTAACGGGGCTACCGTGGACAGGGTGAGCAGCTTTAAGTACCTGGGGGTCCACATCTCAGAGGATCAACACACATAGACACAGTAGTAAAGAAGACGAAGCAGCGCCTCTACCACCTGAGACAGTTAAGGAAGTTCAGAGTATCGTGGAAGATACTCCAGTCCTTCTACTCAGGAGCTGTAGAGAGCATCTTGACCGGAAACATCACTGCCTGGTATGGAAACAGCACGGCACAGGACAAGAAGGCTCTACAGAGAGTGGTGCGCTCAGCCGAGCGTACCACAGGTATTGCACTACCTCCCCTGCAGGTTCTATACAACAAGAGGTGCAAATCCAGAGCCTGCAGAATAATGAAAGACCCCCACCACCCCAATAACAGCCTGTTCCAGCTGCTGAGGTCAGGCAGACGCCTGCGAACCCCAGCTACTAGGACAGAGAGGCTTAGGCTCAGCTTCTTCCCCCAGGCCATCAGAGCCTTGAACAATGAACATTGAGTGCCACAGAACACTGAACTATCCACACACAAGCACACATGAGCACACACACGACACGCACGCTGTGCACGCTCACACACTAGCAGCCACTTTAACACTTTAACATGAGCGGGCACACACTCATGCCGCACACACCCACACTTATGGCCAAAAGGAAAGGCCACTTTAAATTAGTATAACAACAGTAACAGTGTATTGCACTACCAAAGCTACCTAGCATGTCCTATATGCTGTTAGGGTTTGAAACCGACCTCAAACGCACGGCACAGACAGGTAGTTCAGAGTTAGCCAAATACTAGGGCGTATTTATTTTCAGAGTCAAAAAGGAGCAAGTAACAATCTTGAAACAAAGGGAGACTGCCTTCAGCAGAGTTATCTGCGGCTCTGCAGATCCTCTTGGTGTTCGAGGTGGGGAAACGGTATTGACTCTGAAGCGGCTCTGCAGATACTCCCAGCTTCAACTCGAGGTCCGAGACGACGTCCTGGGGAAACCCATGGAGGCGGAACACGTGGCGTGTCAGGAGGTCCGCCGTCTCGGCCGCCGAGGGAAGCTTGGGAAGGGCTACGAGGTGAACCCCCTTGCTGAACCGATCCACTACGGTCAGCAGGCACGTGTTCCCATGGGAAGAAGGAAGTCCTGTGACGAAGTCCAACGCCACATGGGACCAAGGGCGGCTCGGAATGGGAAGCGGCTGCAGAAGCCCGGAGGGCGCCTGGTGGGAGGCCTTGCTGCGGGTGCAGACTGCGCAGGCCAGTACGAACTCCTTGACGTCGTTCCTCATGGTGGGCCACCAGAATCGCAGAGCCAGGATGGAGAACGTGCGATGAACGCCTGGGTGGCAGGCGAACCGGCTGGTATGGCCCCACTGGAGGACCCGGTACCGGACTGAGTCGGGGACGTAGAGGCGATGAACCGGTACCTTGCCTGGAGCGCGATGGAAGCGTAGGGCACGCCTTACCACCCCCTCGATGCCCAAGGTGACCACTCCCACCACCCTGCCCTCTGGGAGGATGGGAGTCGGGTCCTCAGTGGTTGGGGCTCCCTTGGAGTGTAACCGGGACAGGGAGTCGGCCTTCGTGTTGCGGGAACCAGGGCGAAGAAGTCGAAACGACTGAGGAAACTGGCCCATCTTGCCTGCCGGCCATTGAGGCGCTTGGAAGCACGGATATACGTCAAGTTCTTGTGGTCCGTCCAAATGGTGAATGGCTCCTCGGCCCCCTCTAGCCAATGACGCCACTCCTCCAAGGCAGCCACAACCGCCAGCAGCTCCCGATTGCCGATGTCGTAGTTCCTCTCGGCAGGGAGGAAACGACGTGAGTAGAAGGCGCACGGATGTACCTTCTGGTCCGTTGCCGACCGCTGAGATAAGATAGCCCCAAGTCCGGTATCCGAGGCGTCCACCTCTACGATGAACTGTCTCTTGGGGTCTGGATGGAGCAAGACTGGGGCGGTAGTGAACCTCTTCTTGAGGGAGCGGAACGCAGCACTCGCCGCTGGGGACCAGTCGAACGGCAGGGCGGGAGAGGTTAGCCTGGTCAGTGGTTCCGCCACCTGGCTGTAGTTCCGGATGAATCTTCGGTAGAAGTTGGCGAACCCGAGGAAGCTCTGTAACTCCTTCCGAGAGGTGGGTTCCGGCAACTCCTCCACGGCCCGGATCTTGCGAGGGTCAGCCCGGGTCAAGCCTCTCTCCACGATGAAGCCCAGGTAATCGACGGAGTTGGAGTGAAAACGGCACTTCTCTGCCTTGACGAAGAGCCGTTTGTGGAAGAGGCGCTCCAGCACACGTCGGACATGCTGGATGTGTTCCTCGAGGGTCTTAGAGAAGATGAGGATGTCATCTAGGTATACCACCACAAACTCCTCCAGCATGTCACGAAGGACGTCGTTCATGAGCGCCTGGAATACCGCCGGAGCGTTGGTGAGGCCGAACGGCATTACCAGGTACTCGTAGTGGCCCCTGGGAGTCTTGAAGGCGGTCTTCCACTCATCGCCCTCTCGGATACGGACCAGGTGGTAGGCACTCCGGAGGTCCAGCTTGGTAAAGACGGTAGCCTGGGTGAGAGGTTCGAAGGTGGAGTTCATGAGAGGAAGAGGGTTGTAACTGAGGGGTACAATTCCCTGACTGTATTACTAGATATGATACTTACTACCACTACCTTTGTACTTAATATTCGGCCACCCAGTACACGGCATAAATATATTATCATGAACACTCTCACGTAGATGAAACGGATCCAACACAAATGTACGAATTAGAAACAGGTCTTTATTTCCTACACAGCGATGGTGTGTAGAATAAACACTTAATCACTTAATTACATTTATGAATTGAAATAGTATGCACTTTTATGGCAAGGAGTATTCGTCGGTATATCAATAGATAATGTCCAATCTCTGAAGGCGCAGGTGGTAAATATACGACCTGGAATAGTTCAGGAATAACAGCAATGATACTTTAATGATTATAGGCTGGATACACTAGAGGGGGTTAATCCGGTCGCTTGTAAGCCGACAGGAGTAGGAGGGGGGGGGGGGGTAGAATCCAGCTGCCTCGTTCCGGCCAAGGGTATCCCAGGTGAACCCACTGTAGTGCCGTTCAATGCGCCGGCGATCCTTGGACCACAGATGAAAGCAGGTGGACTCTTTGTGGGCCGGCTCTCTCCGGTCCACGGGGGAGAGATGTGGAGAGACCTCGTCTTGCAGAGCGTCTCCTCACCTTGCGTCCTCTCCAGGGGGGGGGGTTCCAACACACGGCGGTGTCGGGGGTCTTTATCCATAGAACAATCAAAGTATCCAAAGCATAATCCGTGCCTGGGAAGGCGGGCTGTCGTCGGTAGAACAATCCGGTATACAGGTCCACTCGCTCGTCGGCTCTGGGGCTCCTCGGGTGCAGCTTCACATAGGGTCAACCACCCTGGGTAAGCAGCCAGTTCTCTGCCCGAAACGATGGGGTACTGACTACGGTAGTATTCTCACCGCACGAAGCACTATATATTAACAGACAATTATTAGCTTAATAGACTACGTCCAACTCGACGATATAGTGCCAAATATGACTATTCAAATATTAATATACACGATGTCTCAATACCGATGGTAGGCCGAACTTGGCCTTACTCCCACACGTGGCATCGCGGGGAGGCTTTACGTCTGTGACTCTATTGGAGGGTAAGAAACTGGACTGAAAAGAAAGTCCTACTTTAGTAGCGCAGTATATATACGCACTATGAACAAATAGTCCCATTAGTGGTGCGGTAGCCAAATTCCTACGCGGAACTAGGACTTGTTCGTACATGTCGAGCGGTACGTTTGAACTGGGTCTGAGGGGTATGGCAGCCTGGCACCAAGGTCTCGACCAATAGTAGAATGGAGACTATTATGGGATGTTCAGTAGGCTAGAATGGATATTCAATGCATATTGTACAAGGAATATACAAGGGATATCAGGGAATATTAGAGAATATACAAATACAATTAAATATATATATATAAATAAATATATATATTCGGTTTAATCTGGCCCTTCACAACAGCCACCCCCTGAATAGGTCCCAGACCTAATCAGTTAAACGGAGACAGATTAATCGCGTTGTCTATTTACACATAAGGGTTTGCTGTAGGGGTCAGTCAACTTCACAAAGTCATAGGGTTGTAGGGTCATGGTCATCATCGATTGTGTCTGGGAGTCGAGGCAGTTCTATGAGCCTTGCCACGGGACGGGTGTAAGTGCGACCCTGGACGAGCACTTCAGCTGCTCGGACCTTGCCGTCGGCACCGGTGATCACTTTGCTTACGCGGCCGGCCGGCCACATAGCTCTGGGCAGTGATTTATCAATAATCATGACGACTGTTCCTCCTGTCAAATTGTCTCTCTCCTTTACCCACTTCTGGCGGGTCTGTAGAGACGGTAGGTAGTGCAGTAGGAAACTGTTCCAAAACTTGTCGGCTAATACTTGGCTGTACCTCCACATTCGTCGGCCGTTCGCTTCTTCAGGCCGGTACATTGTCTGTGGTAATGTGGGATCTAGCCGCCCCATCAGGAGTGTGTTGGGGGTAACTGGGTCGATATCCGCCACATCACTGGAGACATATCCGAGGGGCTTCGAGTTAAGTACTCCCTCAATCTCCGTGAGGACTGTCATTAGGACTTCTTCCGCCACAGTCTGGGCCCCAAGTACTGCGTACAGGGCTGTCTTTATGGAGCGCACTTCTCGTTCCCAAGTGCCACCGAAGTGGGGTGCGTTTGGGGGGTTGAATTGGAAATCAACCTGTGCTGGAGCGAGGTGGGTCTTAAGTTCTGGGCCCATAGCTTGGAAGCTCTCTCTCAGCTCTCTTTCGCCGCCTTTAAAGTTTGTCCCATGATCGGACAATAGGGTAGACGGTCTTCCTTTCCGTGATATGAATCTACGGAAGGCCATAAGGAATGAGTCTGTGCTCATGGTCAGGAGAAGCTCGATGTGTATCGCTCTGGTGGTCATGCATTTGAATACAATACCCCACCGCTTCTCGGTTCCTCTTCCTTTCTTTATGTGCAGCGGGCCAAAGCAGTCCATACCCGTTGAGTGGAATGGCTTGTCACCGATTCGGAGGCGACATGGAGGAAGGTCAGCCATCCTTGGTATGCTGGGCTGCGCGCGCCACTTGCGGCAGTCTAGACATGTTCGTTGGAAGCGTCGTACCGCCTCTCTTCCTTGTAGGATCCAGTAACGACGTCTGATTTCCGCGAAGACTCTTTCTGCTCCTGCGTGATGTACATCCTCATCGTATTTCTTTATAATCAGCTCTGTGACCTTGTGTCGGCTGTTCAATACGATCGGGTATTTAATGTCATCCGGTAGATTGGGGGCTCTGCGTAGGCGACCACCCACTCTGATGAGGGCGTGAGCGTCGCTCTCGGGGGCCAGGTGAATCAATCTGCCGTCGGATGGGACGGGCTTTCCTCCCTGTAGACAGGCCAATTCATCGGGGAACGAGTCTCTCTGGGCTCGCTGCAGTAGAAGCAATTCTGCTTCCTCGTAGTTAGCCGCTGACATATCAGCGGGGGACTTGCACTCCGGGTGGTACCGCAGGAATGTTCTTTGTTGTGCACTCTCTATGGACGTGCAATCGTTTATGTTAGGGTCGGTGGAGGCTACGGTGCTCAATCCACAGAACACAGACTTCTTAATTTCCACCTCCTCTGGACTTGCTTCCCTCGGGATAGGCATGGGCCACTGTCCTTCCGGGAGTCTTAGGAATGCGGGGCCGTCACTGTAGACATTGCGACGGGTGAGGTCATCCAGGGGCATCCCCCGGGTGATGACGTCAGCTGGGTTCTGTCCTGTATCAACGCAGCGCCACTCTGTTTCTCCGGCTAACTCTTCGGTTAAGTCTTGAATCTCGGTGACTCTGACTCCCACGAAGACTTTGTACTTGCATGAGTCCGATTTGATCCAGGCGAGTACCGTCGTGGAATCTGACCACAGGATTGTTCTAGACACCGGTATGGTGAGCTCACGTTGGATGAGCGTGGCTAGGTGCGCTCCGGCTAGGGCTGCGCAGAGCTCTAGACGTGGGATAGATTGTTGCTTGCGTGGGGCTATTCTCGAGCGGGCGAGGACAAATGCTGTGTAGATCTCTCCCCCTTGGTCTTGGGCCCGCAAGTAGGCTACTGATCCGTATGCGACCTCTGAGGCGTCACTGAAGACGTGTAAGTCCATTTTACATGTCTCTGGCCTCACCGTGGGTGGGAAGTAGCTTCGGCGCATATTAACGCCTGGGAGTGAGTGGAGCTCCATCTCCCACTCTCTCCAGGTGGATGCAAGGTGTGCGGGAATGGGGTCGTCCCAGCCCTGGTCCTTGTCCCACAATGCTCGTACAATCATTTTTGCCCTGGTGGTGTACGGTAGAATACATCCTAGCGGGTCATATTGTCGGGCGAGTGTTGTGTACACACTCCGTCTGGTGGTCGGCGCCGCCGCCGGCCTTCCCTGCTCCGTAGTCAGGGGCTTGTGTCTGTAGTGAAGCGAATCTGTTTTGAATCGCCACACCAATCCCAGGGTCATCTCCTGGGCTTCTCCCGGGATTGTAGCCATCCAGGTCTCGCTGCTGGCTGCCTTGTCCTCGGAGGAGAGGCTGCGCAGTACTTGCGGATCGCTGCTGGCCCACTGCCTGAGATCAAAGCCGCCTTTGATCAATGAGGCGCGGAGTTTAATCAGGAGAGCCTCGGCTTCTTCCTGGGTTGAAAGGCTTTGTAGACAGTTGTCTACGTAGAAGCCGTTCTTTACGCTGCGTCGGACCTTTTCGTCCGCTGCTGGGTCCTCTGCTACATGTTTCTGTAGTGCAAATGTCGCACAGCAGGGGCTGCACGTCGTTCCGAAGGGGAGGACTTCCCATTGGTAGATGGCTGGGTGCTCATCTCCTGGCTTCTCTCTCCATAGGAACCGTAACAGGGGCTTGTCCGCCTCTACTAATCTCACCTGCAGGAACATTCCTTTAATGTCCCCGCTGATGGCCACCTTTTCCTGGCGGAAGCGGAGTAGAACGCCGAGTAGGGAGGGGCCGAGTGTGGGACCGGGCAGTAACTCTTTATTCAGATTTTGGGATCCGATCTGGTAGCTGCAGTTAAATACTATGCGGTCTTTACCGTTGTGATGGACCTTGTGGTGGGGCACGTACCACGATTCAGTGGTCTGGTCAGCCTCTTTAATGTCCATCTTTGTGACGTGTCCCGCTGTGATGAGCTTCTCAATCTCAGCGCGGTATACACTCTCTTGGGCGGGGTTCTTGGCTAAGCGCCGCTCCGTGTTCAGCAGGTACCGTTCTATGGCGTCTGTCTTGGCGTGGAAAGTAGGCATTCCTTCTCGCCGCAGGAGTGGCGTGGCGTATCTCAACACGCCGTTGACCGGGACTCTCTTGGTCCCTGTCTCGAGGAGGTGAATGGCGTAAATGTCATCTTTAGAGCGAATGTCTTTCTTTCCATTCTTAAAGGGCATTTGTTCCAAGCTCCATAGCCGCTCTACGTGTTGCAGGAGTGCGGTTTCTCCCTCTGTGACTCGGGAGTGGAGACATCTAGTGGCTGTACTTCGGTTGAGAGATTTGGCGAGCGGGCCTTGGAGAGTCCATCCCAAACGGGTCTCGACTGCTGCAGGACAGCCTCGGGGTCCGGTATGAACCCGGTCTATCGGGACAATGAGGTCTGCATGGTCGGAGCCTATCAACAGGGTCGGCATAGCATTGTCTATGAGCGGGATCGGTAACTTGCGCAGATGTGCATATTTCTCCATCAGCTTGGCGACGGGGTATGTGTACCGCGACAGTCCTATTTCTTGGCTGGTGAAAGCGTCTGCAATCTGGTACCGTCGCTCAGGCTGGCCGCTTGCTGCGATAGAGAATGAGACATTCTCGCCCTTTATCGTCTTCAAATCTCGTCTTATTGTCCGAATTGTCATTTGGGTTTCGCTTCCCCGCAGCCCTAGCTGGGCCGCAGCGGAGGCGAGCAGCAGGGTCTTCTCTGACCCGTCATCGAGGACGGCGTAAGTGTCCAGGACTTTATTCTGGTAGCTTAGTGTCACACGCACTACTTTTAGGAGTACACAGGCTCCACTGCTGCTGGCGGGATCGATGTACAGATACAGCACTCAAAACTCAAACCTCTCATGCCTCTCTACCACTCTCTACCACTCCTCTATTGTTCTTGACCGGGCCAGATTTCACACCTCCACTTCCTCCCACAGGCTGGGCAGATTTTCATCTTAAATTTTTATTCGTCCCAATTGTCCCAGCCCCATCAGATTTCTTAGCTTTTTTCACTGTTTACTTATCATGCATTGCAACACTAATATATGGTCAGTACCCCAAGTCAGACTGCCCATATAAAAATTATTTTGGGGGTCTGAGGGCAGTAGCCCCCGACCCCCTCCCTGGGGAAGCACTTAAGTTAACTACCCTCCCTTTGTTCCCCCAACCAACACCCCCGGAAAATTAACACCTGAGTAGACTTAAGTGGCACACAAGCAGCAACAAGCAGCAGACAAGCAGCAGAATTGGTTTGATTTTTGAGCGCTGCGTCTGTACATGACGCTCGCTTTGCGGCTGGATGGTGCAGGTGAAGGGCGCCGTCTGTTACTGTCGTGAAGTATGTCCAGATGGGCTCCATCGCACTTGGTGCACCTTTTCTTTAAGCGGCATTCGGCTGCCATGTGTGAGCGCGCACAGCGAAAACAGCGCTTGTTGGACTTTATCCATTGACCTGCTTCCTCCGCGTTCAGCTTGGGGAAGGAGTCACATTGCGCTAGCCAGTGTTCTTTCTCACAGTAGGGGCACACTATCTTCCACTTCTCCGTTCTGGAGGGGGTACTGTGGCTCCTGCTGCTCGGTACTGACTCCGATTGGTGCATCACAGTCACCGATCTTCTTCCATCATTTAGTCGTCTGGTTCCTTCTCTGGAGCCAGGGGTGCTCCGTCCGAATGTATCTAGCCGTAGGCTGCTGACTTCTCTCGCCAGGAAGTCTGCTAGATCGAGGAGGTTCGGTTCGGGGCCATTCGGGTCTCTGTGGTCCCTCTGCCGCCTAAAGCGCTCCTGACGAGCGGGCGGCAGCTTCTCCAGGATCCTTTCCACATTTGAGTTGGCGTAAAGTTCATACTTCCCCTTCTCTCTTTGCGCTCCCAACATCCCTACCAGGGACTGCACTCTGATGGACAGGTCGTCCAGTGCTCGATTGTCTATTGCTGGGGGTAAGCGGTCGATGTGTCGGATCTCCTGGATCACGTAATCCCATATGCGCCCATACCTCTGGTCCAATGCTACCAGCGCTGCTGTGTATGGGGTGGTGGAAGTCGCGTAGGCGAGCGCTATATTATGTGCGCGGGGCACCTTTAAGTGCTGCAGTAGGATGGCGTATTTGTGGCGTTCATCCAATACATCCACCAACATGGTCTCCAGACACATGCGGAGTTCTGTATACTGGGCCCGGTTCTCTTGGGTGAAGTCGGGTACCATAGGCGTGCCAATGTATGACGCTGACTGTGGATACATCGGCGAGCGTTGGGGGAGAGGCCTCCTAGGCGAGTCTCCTCCCGCTCCTTGGTATGGGCTGGTACCGGCAGTGTACCATGGCCCGCTTGTCCAGGTGCTGTTCCTCGGTGCGGGTCGTGCGTCGTGCTCACCCGTGTATAGAGTCGGGGGTCTGTAGCGCAGCTCCGCGGGAGTATAGCCTGGGCTGTACCGGACCTCCTGGTCCGGTAGAGTACTGTGCTGTCTTCGGGCGCGGTTCTCCTCCTCTTCCTCTTCGTCTTCAGTTAGGTCATCCAGTGCTTGTAGTCTCTGGTTTAGCCTCTCCACAGGATATGCTGCTCCTTCCCGGTTGCTAGGTCTCGCTTGGACCGGTGGGGGGAGGTGGTCTGTGGGGGGTATAGACCTCGTCTGTTGGTCAAGTTCAGGGTTGTTTACTCGGCTAGGGGATGCCGCCCTGGAGGTGTGTCTAGACGAGTTCCTGGAGCCTCTGGCGGAGGGAGAGGGTGTTGTCCGTCTGATCAGCTGTTCTATTAGTTGCGCTTGCTGTCTGTCGCGCTCTGCGTCCCGTAGAGCACCAGCAGCTGCTCGCTGGCTGTCTGCTCGGTCTCGGGCCACATTCTCTTCCATCTGAATGCGTCTTATTTCCAGGCGTATGTGCTCTTCTTCGCTCCGTTGCTGTAGCTGCAATCGATCGCGTTCACCCTGGAGTCTATCGCGTTCAGTAGAGGCTTTCAGGCTGACGAGGAATGCCTGCTGTAGGGTCCTCTCTGCCTCGCTGGGAGAAGGCGGTTGTATAGGGGAGCCTTCCCTCGGGGTACTCCTTGCGGAGCCTTGGAGCTCTATCTCCACGGTGCTCTCCCCGTCTTCTTCCGTGCCGAGTTCTCTCTCGGTAGCGTTGTATTCCTCCCGGGACTCATCGGGGACTACTTCTTCAGTACTGGCGGGGTGTGAAGTCATGTCTGGTTCCCACTGGTCCCCACCGTGAACTTGGTCAGTTACATTAGAGCCCGTAGGGGCCTCTATGGTCGGGGTAGTCTGGGTGTTGGGGTTAGACATACTTTTACTTTCTAGTTTTACCGCGTTTACTGTTAGTAGAAGACTAGGTTGTTGACTGACAGCGTAAGCCTCTAAGTACTGAGGGAGCCGTCGTTCGCGCTGCGGGCGTTGGTTAGGAGGATCGTTTCGTGGAGTGTTCATCATAGGCCATTTCAATATTAATAACACTATATTAATATTACACTAATTACCATCCGGCTCGAAGGACCAATTGTAACTGAGGGGTACAATTCCCTGACTGTATTACTAGATATGATACTTACTACCACTACCTTTGTACTTAATATTCGGCCACCCAGTACACGGCATAAATATATTATCATGAACACTCTCACGTAGATGAAACGGATCCAACACAAATGTACGAATTAGAAACAGGTCTTTATTTCCTACACAGCGATGGTGTGTAGAATAAACACTTAATCACTTAATTACATTTATGAATTGAAATAGTATGCACTTTTATGGCAAGGAGTATTCGTCGGTATATCAATAGATAATGTCCAATCTCTGAAGGCGCAGGTGGTAAATATACGACCTGGAATAGTTCAGGAATAACAGCAATGATACTTTAATGATTATAGGCTGGATACACTAGAGGGGGTTAATCCGGTCGCTTGTAAGCCGACAGGAGTAGGAGGGGGGGGGGGGGGGTAGAATCCAGCTGCCTCGTCCGGCCAAGGGTATCCCAGGTGAACCCACTGTAGTGCCGTTCAATGCGCCGGCGATCCTTGGACCACAGATGAAAGCAGGTGGACTCTTTGTGGGCCGGCTCTCTCCGGTCCACGGGGGAGAGATGTGGAGAGACCTCGTCTTGCAGAGCGTCTCCTCACCTTGCGTCCTCTCCAGGGGGGGGGGTTCCAACACACGGCGGTGTCGGGGGTCTTTATCCATAGAACAATCAAAGTATCCAAAGCATAATCCGTGCCTGGGAAGGCGGGCTGTCGTCGGTAGAACAATCCGGTATACAGGTCCACTCGCTCGTCGGCTCTGGGGCTCCTCGGGTGCAGCTTTACATAGGGTCAACCACCCTGGGTAAGCAGCCAGTTCTCTGCCCGAAACGATGGGGTACTGACTACGGTAGTATTCTCACCGCACGAAGCACTATATATTAACAGACCATTATTAGCTTAATAGACTACGTCCAACTCGACGATATAGTGCCAAATATGACTATTCAAATATTAATATACACGATGTCTCAATACCGATGGTAGGCCGAACTTGGCCTTACTCCCACACGTGGCATCGCGGGGAGGCTTTACGTCTGTGACTCTATTGGAGGGTAAGAAACTGGACTGAAAAGAAAGTCCTACTTTAGTAGCGCAGTATATATACGCACTATGAACAAATAGTCCCATTAGTGGTGCGGTAGCCAAATTCCTACGCGGAACTAGGACTTGTTCGTACATGTCGAGCGGTACGTTTGAACTGGGTCTGAGGGGTATGGCAGCCTGGCACCAAGGTCTCGACCAATAGTAGAATGGAGACTATTATGGGATGTTCAGTAGGCTAGAATGGATATTCAATGCATATTGTACAAGGAATATACAAGGGATATCAGGGAATATTAGAGAATATACAAATACAATTAAATATATATATATAAATAAATATATATATTCGGTTTAATCTGGCCCTTCACAACAAGGGTACTTGTTCTTAATGGTGATCTCGTTGAGCTGGCGATAGTCGATGCAGGGTCGAAGGTCTCCGTCCTTCTTCCCAACAAAGAAGAAACCGGCCGCCACAGGGGAGGAGGAAGGCCGAATGAGACCTGCTTCCAAGGACTCAGAGATATAACGATCCATCGCTGCCTTCTCAGGGACGGTCAGACTGTAGAGGCGGCTGCCGGGAAGGGGAGCCCCTGAGCGAAGGTCGATGGCACAGTCGTAAGGCCGGTGAGGCGGAAGGGCCTGAGCCTGGGACTTACTGAAAACCTCCTCGAGGTCGTGGTACTCGGGGGGTATCGTCGAGAGGCCCAGAGGCGGCTCACAAAGAGGGCTCCGGGGCGAGGGACAGGACGGCGCCTGAAGACACTGGGCATGACAGGCGGAGCTCCACCCTCTGATGGTACCGGAGGACCAGGCGATGTGGGGCTCATGCAGCGCGAGCCAAGGCCTGCCCAGGACCACAGGGACAAGAGGAGAGCTGGTGATGAAAAACTGGAGTCTCTCAACGTGGTTACCAGCAATGGTGAGAAGGACTGGGATGGTGCGTTGAGTGATGTCAGCCAGGCGGTGTTGGTCCAACGCGAACACCTCCAAGGGTCTCACGAGGTCCTCTAGCGGAATGTTGGCCTGGGTAGCAAACTCGAAATCCAGGAAGCTCTCGTCAGCACCCGAGTCGATGAGTGCCTCCACCGTCGCCCGTTGGTCCGCCCAGGTCAGGGTGACGCTCATCAGACGACTAGGTGGTGCACGGTTCTGAAAACGAGAAAAACGGCTCACCAGGATCTCCCGGGGTCCCGGCGAGCCTGGGCCTCTCGTTCAGCCGGACTAAGGTGAGAGCGTCCCAGCTGCATGGGTTCCTCCTCGGGCGCCGAACGGGAGGGGAAGGGACCACCAGTCGTGGTGGAAGCAGGACGGGCCGCAGTACCGTCACAAGTGCGGGAGGTCTGGGTCACCTCTGGAGGTCCCAGTCGGGCTCTCTCACACCTTCTCTCCCGGAGGTGTCCGTGGATGCGAATGGCGAGGCTGAATAGGTCCTCGAGGGACTCCGGTTCCTCACGGGTCGCGAACTGGTCCCTTACAGCGTCGTTGAGCCCCCTCATGAAGGTGAGACGAAGCGCTTGGTCGTTCCACCCGCTCTCCGTTGCCGCCAGTCTGAACTCCAGCACGTAGTCGGTGACCCCGCTACTGCCCTGCCGGAAGGTGCCCAACCGAGCTCCTGGGTCCTGGCCATGGGCTGGGTGGTGGAAAACCCTGCGGAGCTCTGCCACGAAGTCTGGGTAGGAAAAACAGAAATCAGCCCCCATTGCCCAGGAGGCAGTAACCCACTGTGCTGCCCGGCCTGAGAGCAGGTTAGTCATGTACGCCACTCAGGCTCCCTCTGAAGTGAATCGGCTGGATTGATGACGAAAAACCAACTCACATTGCATGATGAATGTGGCACAATCCTCGAAGTTACCGTTGAACAACCGTGGTTCGGAGAGACGGGGCTCCCGAGGTGCGGGATCGGGAGGCGCGGGGCCTGCCACGGCTGCGGGTGGTACTCTGGCCGAGACTCCTGAAGCAGGTGGGGTTACAAGCAGGGCGTTAAATGCGTCACTCAGAGTTCGTAATTGGTGAAGAATATCAGCCTGCTGATTACCCTGGGCTGTCTGTAGGGTAGCCAGAGAGCCAAAGGACTCCTGAATAGGCAGGACCTGGGCTCGGAGCTCCTGTACAGCAGCCGCAGCCGCACCTAGCTGTAGGCTGTGGTCGTTGGTTAATTCAATCTGGACCGCCAACGCGGTTCTGACTCTGTCTGTGTCGGCTGAGGTCGACATGGTCGGGTCGTAATGTTAGGGTTTGAAACCGACCTCAAACGCACGGCACAGACAGGTAGTTCAGAGTTAGCCAAATACTAGGGCGTATTTATTTTCAGAGTCAAAAAGGAGCAAGTAACAATCTTGAAACAAAGGGAGACTGCCTTTGCAGATCCTCTTGGTGTTCGAGGTGGGGAAACGGTATTGACGCTGAAGCGGCTCTGCAGATACTCCCAGCTTCAACTCGAGGTGGAAAAGAGAGAGAGAGAGAGAGGTAAATAACAGTCCACATCACACAGAGGCAGTGCGGTCTCCTCCTCCCTTAGCTGAGTCAGAACAAACAAAACGATATCTTCAGTGTTCACCACAACACACAATTTAGCTGAGGGTCAGTGCAAAACAAAAACGATAAACTTCTGTGTCTCTTCTAAACACACACCCCAGCTGAGTCCAGTGCAAGCAAATGATAATCTTCAGTGTCTCCTTTAACACACAACTTAGCTGAGTCAAGTGTAAGCAAAAATAGAACTCTTCAGTGTTCTTCAAAACACACAAAACAGAATCGTCCAAAAAAGGGTTTGGTTCAAACTCACCAAAGCGCAAGAGTAAGCGGGTAAACGAGGCGCAGCTCAAAACGGGGGACAAGGTCTTCACCAGCGGCAATCCACAGATGTCCTGGAGGGAGAGTAGACGAGGCACAGCAACGGGGAACAACAGGCAGAAACAGAAGTATTAAAAACGACCCGACATCGATTGAAGGGAAGTCCCATTATAAAAAGCCTCTGGGGCGCTAATCAAAAACTATGACAGGTGCGCGCTGGAATTGAAAAGCCAAAAGCGTGTGGCGGGGAATGCACCAATCAACACAGCACCTTAAAGGAGCGGAGCGTGTGGCGGGGAATGCATCAATCAACACAGTACCTTAAAGGAGCGGAGCGTGTGGCGGGGAATGAACCAATCCTCACATATGCTCTGTAAATAACTATGTACAGATACCGAGATGTCACACCATGTTACCTGTTACCTGTTTATTGCACAATGTTGTTTTTATTGGATTCTATTATATGTTGTACCACTGTATTATACAACGGCATGCAAATTTCTCGATTCTGATTGGCCATTCACACGTCTTTATTGGTAACAATCCACGGTCCTGGGCTCAGGACCCGCCCACAACCAAATCACATAACCCTCCCCGGCTCACTCCGGGAGAAAACAGGATCGCGGAGAACAAATGGTTATGTTGAAAGCACCATAACGACTAAATATGAAGCGATTCTGTCAAGGGGAATGTGTTAGTATTTTAAACAATGTTGGATGATGTAATTGATGGGTCTTGACTCAATCTAGAACAAAAGAAAAATCGCGGATTGATTGATAGATTAATTGATTGATTTAAATTTCTTCCTTCCTACTTTCCGACTGCAGCGTTCTCTCTCACACTGTCCGACGCTGGCGTACCCACAAACACACACATACACACACACACACACACACACACACACACACACACACATACACACACACACACACACACGCACACACACACTGTGACACACACACACACACACACACACACGCACACACACACACACACACTCCTGTCTGCAACAGCGGGGGAGTCAGACTGAGAGAGAAGCAGCGCTGTTTTAAGTGAGCATGGTCTATTGAATTGATTGATTGGTTGATTGCTAATTTTATTACTGTACCCCTGGTTTCCAACTGGTTAAGTTTAGGCTAAAAGAAATAAATAAAAAAATAGGGCGAAGAAAACGTTTTTTTCCTATAGGGCAAAGAAAACGTTTTAATAAATTTTCAATCAATCATTCCAATAATACACAGTTGGATGTGTTAGTTGGTTGGATGCACTTCAAGCTGCTTCCACATGAGGCAACTTCTCTCAATCATTCCAATAATACACAGTTGGATGTGTTAGTTTGGTTGGATGCACTTCAAGCTGCTTCCACATGGAGTTGTGGGAACTACTTTTTCTGGCGGATGGTTTTTTCAATAAATCTTCGATTAATGTGTGTTTATTGTATAGAAATAAGGTTGGATGAATCTGGCAGTTGTATAAAAGCTTTACACCACGTGCAGTCGTGATTTGTGACCAATAAACCATGCCTAGGGGGGTCTAACGACCCTCGGCTGCGCCTCGGGCCTAACAACCACCCCTAGGCATGGTTTATTGGTCACAAACCACTCCTGCGTGTGATGTAATGCTTAATTGCACATCGTTGCGGGCAAGACCACCCGCATTTCATTGTATACTTGTATGCCGTGACAAATAAAACTCTTGACTTGACTTGAGACTGGAAGCAGTAGGGAGCAGCTAGCCCAGCTCCGTCAAAAAAGTGATATGATATGTCTTCTTGTCTGTCTCTGGGGGAAAATGACAAATTAGTGTATTCGCCCAAAATGTTCCTTTAAAATCACTACTTTTCACACTCACAGAGAAGTGTAATAGTGTGAAATCGCTACACATTATTCAGAGAATGTAATTGCATGCATGCAAATTTATTTATATATTCTATATTCCATGCCTTCACCCATTTTATTTATGCTCCTCACACGTATATATATAGTGTATACGTAGCCGAAGACTTAAAATTACCAGTGAATACAAAAAGTTACTCTGGATTCATGCTTTAAAAAGGCATTGTACATGGGTAGGGATGCATAGGGAGTAGTATGCAGTGAGGAAAATGGGAGGTACCCCTCTGTCTGAGAAGAGGTCATGGGCGGAACCTAAAGCAATACAGTCATCGTCATAGGAACGTACACTCACTGTCATAAGTTAGAACGATGTTACTGTAGGTGCTGGACTGCTGGTGAGTAGAGAGCTACAGTCACCGATACTATACTCTCTTAAAGGAACACTTATTTTTGCCATCTTGCCCAGAGTCAGTCAATTCCATCTCTGTGCGTCAGTTTTGTAGCAATTTGAAGTTGTATTTCTTCACCTTTGATGTCACAGATCTAGGCTAGCTGCTTCCCTGCTGCGTCCAGGTCTTGTGCTAAGCTAGGCTAGCTGCTTCCCTGCTCCATCCAGGTATTGTGTTCTAAGCTAGGCTAGCTGCTTCCCTGCTCCATCCAGGTCTTGTGCTAAGCTAGGCTAGCTGCTTCCCTGCTGCGTCCAGGTCTTGTGCTAAGCTAGGCTAGCTGCTTCCCTGCTGCGTCCAGGTCTTGTGCTAAGCTACTATAGGCTAGCATGCACCTGGACCTCTCTCTGGGGCTACTGGACACACAGAGATGAAACTGATATGAATCTTCTTGTCTGACTCTGGGGAAGATGTCAAATATTAAAGGAACACGCAACATTACGGGAAATGCACTTACCATCTTCTCCACAGTCAGACAAGAAGACAGATATCAATTCACTAGAGTTCACTAGAAAGCTATCCGGCTGCAATCTAGCCTAGCTTGCTTAGCACAAATTAATGGAAGCGGATATAGAGTTTTAAAATAGGCTAGTGGTCCATTGTGCTAAGCTAGACTAGCTTGCAGCAGAACACACAGAGAGTAAATTGGTATTTATCTTCTTGTCGGACTCTGGAGAAGACGGCAAGCACATTTCCCATAATGTCGGTCGTGTCCCTTTAAGTGTATTTCCCAAAATGTTGGAGTGTTCCTTTAATCAAGGGATCAACCAAATAATTCAGAAGAATGTTTTCTATCCCTGTACCGCCAACAACCACAGCAAATAAAGGATAAATCAAGGAAAGGCATACAACAGATGAAAACAAAGAAATACGTCGCAAACTGCTGATCTGCTGGAAAAATGCATTATCTCCGTGTCTCTCCCAGCTCTTTCTCTCTCTGCCTCTTTTTCTCTATCCAGGCCACCCGCAAATCGAGAGAGAGGCCAGGTGCTGTGTGTTACGTGCGTCCCGTAAAAAGCGCTGAGTGTTTTCATTACCATCTCAGCCTCTATATTCTCTCTCTTTAACTAGCCGCTGGGTCTTAAAGACATGTCTCATTGTCCTGGCAGAACCGACGGAGGTGAGATTTATTTTTCAGGCAGCCTGTGGAGTTTCCAAATAAAACTATTTAAAAAACAATGCTGAGGTGTTTTACGGTGTAGATGTGCTGTAAATGAGCACAGTGGGACCCGTGCTTCACATACTAACCGATCCAGCGATGTTTGGATGTTTGGAGACATCAGAGTAATGCTTCCCGGCCTTGGTGCAAACAAGAAGGTGTAACTAAGCAGAGTAAGGTAATACTGCAGAGGAGCACTGCACATTACAGTGTCAACTCTCAAGCAGGGCCAAGGCTAAGAGAATAATCAAAGACTCTAGTCACCCAAACTGTACAACTGCCTCTTTGAACTGCTGCGGTCAGGCAAGCGCTACCGGAGCCTCATGGCCAGTACAGAGAGACTCAGAAGGAGCTTCTATCCCCAGGCCATCAGGATGCTCAATGACACTATGTAACAACCCATCATCTACACACACTGCACACACATCCACATGTACACACTCACTTTAAACAAACACTCACCTTACCACTCACTTTATTTACTTTAGACACTTTAACACACTTTATATTTATCTATTATTAAAGAGATTTGCACCACATTCATATACCTCATTTGCACCCTACCCCAAGTTTTGTACCTCTGCATTCTACCTGACTGTTACCTCAAGCCCATGTCCATCCCACTGCCGTTGTGTCCTTGGGCAAGACACTTAACCTACTTGCCTCGTATGAATGTGTATGCATGTGAATGAATGTTGGTGGTGGTCGGAGGGGCCGTAGGCGATGATTATTCGCCACGCTTCCGTGAGTCTGCCTCAGGGCAGCTCTCAAGTTCAAGTTCTTTAGTTCAAGTTCTTTAATAGTTGTCATACAGAAGTACAGAATACTTTCATACAAAATGCTTCTTACTGTTACGCTCCAGAGACTGTGCTAGACAAGATAGTATC
Source organism: Notolepis coatsorum (assembly GCF_963971535.1). Taxonomy (NCBI): domain Eukaryota; kingdom Metazoa; phylum Chordata; class Actinopteri; order Aulopiformes; family Paralepididae; genus Notolepis; species Notolepis coatsorum. The sequence goes on from NC_140184.1 coordinate 24,082,743, forward strand.
AAATAACATAATAACATAATATAGCATGAATTTAGAAGAAGAAAATGAGGTCACAGTGTTCGGTATAGACATATGTACAATGTTCTGAGTTACCATATAATATACAATACACAATACTATGCAGTGTACTAATGTACAGTACTATCTAGTGCAAAGCAGAAATGGGATGAGGTACAATTTTAGGTACAATTTACAGTAAGGTGTACGAGTTGTAGTGCAATCCTTCATCCATAAATATAAAGTGTGGGGAGTGGGTGCTACAGTGTGTTTGTTTAAAGTGGGTGTGTGCTATAAGTGTGTGGAGTGGGTGCTACAGTGTGTTTGTTTAAAGTGAGTGTGTGCGTGTGGATGTGTGTGCTATGTGCGTTTGGTGGTTGTTGTTGTGTAGTGTTCATTCATTGTTCGTTTAGCAGCCTGATGGCCTGGGGATAGAAGCTTCTTCTGAGTCTTTCTGTGCTCGCCTTGAGACTCCTGTATCGCTTGCCTGACGGCAGCAGTTCAAAGAGGCAGTTGTTCGGGTGACTGGAGTCTTTAATGATTCTCTTAGCCTTGCCCTTGCAACGCTTGTAGTAAATGTTCTGGAGGGTGGGGAGCCCCCCTCCAATTGTGCGTTCGGCTGAACGTGTCACTCTTTGTAGTCTGCTTTGGTCTTGTGCAGTGCTATTCCCAAACCAGGAGGTGATGTTGCCAGTCAAGATGCTCTCTATTGTACATGAGTAGAAGTTCTTAAGGATCTTCTGGCTGACTTGGAACTTCCTTAGGCGCCTGAGGAAGTAGAGGCGTTGTCGTGCCTTCTTCACAACACTGTTAATGTGTGTGGTCCATGTCAAGTCCTCGGATATGTAGGCTCCGAGGTACTTAAAGCTGTTGACTCTCTCAACCGGTGCCCCGTCGATGCTGAGGGGGCTGTAGTCCTTGACCCCCGACCTCCTGAAGTCCACAATCATCTCCTTTGTTTTGCTGACGTTCAGGGAGAGGCTGTTTTCCTGGCACCATCCCGCCAGGACCTTGACCTCTTCCAGGTAGGCCCTCTCGTCGTTGGCAGAGATCAGGCCCACCACCACTGTGTCGTCAGCAAATTTGACGATTGTATTGCTACTCCGCTGAGCCACACAGTCGTGTGTGTACAGGGAGTAGAGGAGGGGACTCAGAACACAGCCCTGGGGGGCCCCTATGTTGAGGGTGATGGATGAGGAGGTGCAGTTGCCTGCTCTCACCATCTGGGGTCTGCCAGTCAGGAAGTCCAAGACCCACTGGCAGAGGTCATAGCCCAAGCCCAGGTCCCTGAGCTTGGCTATGAGTATGGAGGGGACTATGGTATTGAATGCCGAGCTGTAGTCGATGAATAGCATTCTCACATAGTTCCCCTGCCTCTTGTCCAGGTGTGATGCTGCTGTGTGCAGCACATGGGATATGGCGTCCTCCGTGGACCTGTTGGGGCGGTATGCAAATTGCAGGGGGTCCATGTTGATGGGGAGGGAGGAGCAGATGTAGCCCTTTACTAGCTTCTCGAAGCACTTCATGGCTATGGAGGTGAGAGCTACAGGGCGGTAGTCGTTGAGGCAAGCAGGCTTGGATTTTTTGGGTACAGGGATAATAGTGGACTTCTTCAGGCAGGTGGGGATGACAGCCTGTTCTAAGGACAGGTTAAATATGTCAGTGAATACTGGGGCCAGTTAGTCGGCACAGACTTTTAGGACGCGGCCGGGGATGCCGTCTGGACCTGCTGCCTTCCTGATATTCACTTTTTTAAAGGTCCGCCTCACCTCATGCTCTGTTACCCTGAACACTGCGCCTCCATCAGCAGCCGACCCCCCACCCCCCTCTGGCTGCAATTGTAGCTTACCACCACCGGTATGACTGTGTATGAACGAATAATGGACTCTGTAAGCACTCTGGGGTCACTGGGGTGTCATGAAGAGCGCTATATAAATCCAATCCATTATTATTATTATTACTCTGTATTGTATATTGTATATTGTATATATAAATATGTATATTGACTTTACCTCTTTTTACTTCTTAACCTTCTCTTCTCTTTCTCTTTACTGTATGCAGCACACTCTCAGGGGCTCATAAGAAACAAGCATTTCATTATAAAGTATCCTGTATTTTGTTCTGACAAATAAAAACAAACTTGAACTTGAAGCTGGCCTCTCGCTATCAAACTTTCTCCCTGACTTCACTCTCTCTCTCTCTTCTCTCTCTCTATCTCTCTCTCTCTTCTCTCTCTCTCCTCTCACTGTTTGTTTCTAATTCTCCTTCCATCTCTTTTGACTGTCTACATGTTTTTGTACTAGTCTGTATCTAAGCCTCTTTCTTCTTCTATTTGTCTCTCTCAATTCAATGCCCCCCCCCCCTGTCTCTGCTGAGCTGTAGAGGTAGTAGGCCTGGCTCTTTGTCCTGTGGCAGCTCAACTATTGCCTCATTCCAGTTGATGGAATTACAGTGAAAATATTGATCTGGGGCTGGCGGTAACACAGAGCAGAGCCTCTCGCTCGGCTCTCGGCTTTCCTCAGGTCTCACGGCCTGTTTCCCTGTTACAGGAGGATGTGGAGGAGTAACACGTTGCATGTAGATTACTGTAAATATGGTCATGTAATTATTACATCACTGAAAACATTCTCAATAATATATTATCTGTCGACTGCGTTGTGGTGGTGGTGGTGTTGGTGTGTGTGTGTGTGTGTGTGTGGTGCAGCGGGGGGGGGGGGGGGGGGGGGGGCGCTGGCAAGTATTCCCCATATACAACCTGTAAACCCCACTGACAGTGTCCAGTATTATTAGAGTACTACAGTACAGTATTATTAGCCAGAAACACATACACATACAGGTAGATACACGTACATGTCCAGTGGAATAGAAGATAGAAACGTGAAATGCAAAATTCCCCCAAACACCAGAATCAGAAATGAACATAATGTGTTCAGAATACTCCTTACAGTTGGTCTCCACATTGAAACCTGGTTGATGTAATACTGTAATACTCCCCCTGTCTCCCTCAGACTCCTTTCTCCAAGCTCCCTAAGACGTCTTTCCCATCAGGGTAGCAGTATCCTGGCCTGAGCGATTAAAAAAGGCAGTTGTCTTCCATTGCCCCTGACCTCACCTCTCAGACAGCCGCCACCCACCCACCCACCCTCTCTCTGTCTGGGTTCATGATGTATGATGATGGTGTGAGCCCCCCTTCCCCCGCATCTCTGATCAAAACCACCCAGCACCACCAGGAGTAACCTAATCTGCTTCCACACGGAGAAAGAATATCAGCTTATGATACACACATGCATGCACACACACACACATGCATATAGTACACACACGACACGTGTACACACACATGCATGCATGCACACACAGACACACACACACACACACACACAAGAAACTTGAAACTTGAAACTTGAAACACATGCATATAGTACACACGTGTACACACATGCATGCACACACACACAGCATATACAGCACCTTTCATACACAGCACACACACACAGTCACACACACACACACACACACACACGCACACGCACACACACACATACATACATTACATGCATGCATGCATGTGTGCAGAGAGAGAGAGAGAGAGAGAGAGAGAGAGGAATTGATTACTGAATATTTTAGTGAACAGACCTGTTTTCATATATACTAAAGTTTCACAGCAAGAAGGCTATTAGGGGAGAACGGGGGACGTTGTCACACGGGTAGGTTGTCACATTCATTATATTTCATCACCAGAGGGTCCTGTCTCCCATACTTTGGTATTTAAATGTCCAGAATTGGGGTCAGAGTTCACCTACATTGTCATCTTTGGAGTGAAACAGCTGAATTTGAGGTGAGAGGGCTTTTTGTGTTTTTCATGTCCATTTTTTAAATATTCCGCTCCTCAGTATTTTTCTTCTAGGCTTTTACACAATTGGTTTATAATGAAACAATTATTAACCTTAAAAAGTGTGAAGGGATAGCTAGAGTTTAGATTGTTGTTAGCTAGCTAACTAGTTGTTAGATAGGATGGCTTAAAGATGTGTTCCTGTTTATGTTCATGTTAAGATGCAAGTTATGTATTTGTCAACTTGTCAATGCAATTCAACTTTCAAATTTTGTTCTGCCTTCTTGTCTTCTTTTTAAGATTTTTCCCCATTAAAACACATGGTGACAACCAACCCCATAGTGTGTGACAATCAGTGATGTACCTGAACCAGGGGCGGAGCTAGGGGGTGGCTACTTGGGCTCAAGCCCCGAATGTTTTCTGAAAAGCCCCGAATCTATTTAAAAAAAAGAAAAAAAAAAAAAAAAAAAAAAAAAATCTTTTTTTTTTGTGACAATTCATCATTGTTACATAAAAATATGTTTGCACCAGATTTAGCAGAAGCTAATTTCCATCTGTGGTCTATCCAGCTGCTAACTGTATTTGAGTGAGTTAAGTATTGGTGTCATGGTAGACTCAGACCTAAGCTTTAAATCACAATCAACAAGTTGACAAAAACTTAATTCTTCCACCTTAGAAACATAGCTAAAGTACGGCCATTTATAAATCAAAAGGACGCTGAAAACCAGATCCATGCCTTTATTTCAAGCCAACTCGACTACTGTAATGCACTCCTTACCGGCCTCCCGAAAAAATACGATGATAACTATTTTATTGCAATGCACTATTGCATTATTTTATTCTATTTTACTAACTATTTTATTGCACTGCACTATTTTACTTTGTATCAGTGAATCATAGACGCCTGGCCATAAGAGCATTCGGAGCATCTCTGCTCTCCCACTATTGAACTTGGGGGAGCAAAGGTATGCTCTTGCTCCACCACTTTTTGATCATATGAAAAATATGATATATCCCCCCCAATATATAAATCTAACCATAACTACGTTATGGTTAACTGAGTTTTATAGTGAAAAGAGCAGCTTTATTGGTCAAGATTGAAGGCTCTATATTGCAGGAAATTGCACGTACAGGTTAATTAAATTCAAAATAAATCTGCCGTGGAGGGGGTTGTGCCTGACCCCCTCCAAACCACCCCTTGCCTGCAAAAAAAAAAAAAAAAAAGCGGGCACCTATCTGGGCTAAGCCCCGGATCTCCTATAATCCTAAATCCGCCCCTGACCTGAACGCGTTCAATGAACGATCGTTCGTAAACGCGTTCGTATTTTGGGCGAACGTGAACTGAACAGGGTTTTTTTCCACTAGATGAACGTAATTGAGAACGCGTTCATTCTCAGCGCTGTATAACGGCGTTCAAAAGTGCGTTCATTCTCAGCACTATATTATAACGGCGTTCAAAAGTGTGCCAGATTTCATATGCCTTTCAGCCGAAAACCCAGTTAAAACACACCGTAAACAGGCTTTAAAATAATGCGGAAAACCACCCATTCTGGCAACTGCTCTGGGCTGGGCTTCGGGGAGTCTGGTAGAATAGCAGCTGCACTCGCACTTGGCTCTGCACTCGCTCAGAGTCAGACTCTACGACGTTGGTGTATGAGCATTTAAAAGAGTTTTAGTTAAAGTCAGTAAATGTTTTGCACATTGAATATTGAACTTTGAGGTACAACCTTAGTTTCATACCTCAGCCTGGTTCCTACCTCGTGTTGTGTTAGTACAGAGTTATGTCGGGATTGTCGGCACATGTTTATATGTTTGCACAATGACTACTTTCACTTTTGGTACTTTAAGTATATTTAGATTATTATACTTAATAAAGACCATTCAAGCAGCACGTTTTTCCTCATGTTTTTGAAAATATACTGTAGAGATGAAAGCTGCAGCTGCTACTAGTGTGGACTGAATGGGCGGCAGCAAAGCATTATGGGAATGCCAGTATTCTGTGGTTCTATTATGGGTTGTGGCAATACATTTGACAAATAATAGCTCGCAGCAACGTATTGAAAAAAGAACAAACTATAAATTAGTTCATTTTTGAAACCATGAACTTTAGTTCAAAATTTCATTTTAAAATGTGTGAACTGTGAACTGAACTAGTTCATGTAGAAAGTGAACTTTCCCAACACTGGTGACAACCATCCCCATGATGGGGTTGGTTGTCACAATGTGTCAGAGTGTCTTTGATTAACTCTTTGTTACAATACGTTGGAAAATGAGAGGGATACACATTTCAAGCCAACATCTTAAGCTTCAATTTAATGTAGGAATGACTATTGAAAGATGTTTTGATCATGAGCAATTTCACACTAGAGTAAAAAGTGTGACAACGTCCCCCGTTCTCCCCTACATCTCATGCGATGTTTGGAGACATCAGAGTAATGCTTCCCTTGGTGCAAACAAGAAAGTGTAACTAAGCAGTGTAAGGTAATACTGCAGAGGAGCACTGCACACTACAGTGTCAACATAAAACTGGATTGTTAGACTCATGTTAACACTTGTATGTAATAAATTCCTCTCTACAACTACACACATTCTGCCGTAGGCTAGTTGTTATCTGTTTTTTGCTGGGGGACTGCTTCTAAATCAGTGCCATTGTGCTGATTGACTGATAAAACAATTGAGTGATAAAGTTAAGCTGAACTGCAGGCCCTGTAGGCACTGGGGTTTCATTCATCACTTTGCCATCTGTGCCATAAAGTTGGAGATCTCTCCTCTACTCGGCTACTGTACCCTGAGTCAAAGACATGGAGGAGGACGGCTTTAAATCACGGCTGACAGGGGGGGTAATCATCTTCGTGGGGAGTTTGTTGTTCTTCAAAGGCCCTCGTCCATTTTTAGTTATGTATATCGTTCTCCGAGTCCATGATGTCATCCCAGTGCTGGATTTCAGGCCGCTCCTTTGAATCCATGGGTTCCGTTGTAAAACCTGCCATTAGCCAACCGGAGCCCAGGAAAAATAAACCAATGATTCACCCCCGTTCATTTATGTTCCGCCACTCGGAGCAAGACGATACTTCCTGGAGTTCAAACACTATAGCGTGTGTGTGTGTGTGTGTGTGTGTGTGTGTGTGTGTGTGTGTGTGTGTGTGTGTGTGTGTGTGTGTGTGTGTGTGTGCGTGCGCGTGTGTGTGTGTGCGCGCGTGTGTGTGTGTGTGTGACGTGTGTGTGTGTGACGTGTGTGTGTGTATGCGTGTGCGCAGCCCGACATTTTAACATATATTTAACATCTGCTTGGTGAACAGGAGTGTCCCTGATTCATGGAAGGGTGCTCTCATCTATAGGATCCCAAAAAAAGGCAATATCCCCGACGATCCATCAACCTGGAGAGACATTTCCCTTTTACCCACCATCTATAAAGTGTTCATGAAATGATTTCTTGCCCGAATCCTCCTGTGGCTTGTGGATGAAAACATATTATCTCCCAAGCAAAAGGCCTACATCAATCGGCAAGGCATGAATGAACATGTGTTTTGTCTCAAAACGGGTATCGACGACTTTAAGCATGTTGTTAAAGTTATGTGATGTATACGATTGCATGTAACTGTCTAACTGTTTCCACAAGAGGGCGCTATAGGCGGAGCTATGACGCTGGCGCCAGGTAAGAGGGTATTTAAGGGATTGTTCCCTCCCTCTCTGTCTCTTCCCACCTACCTCCCACAGAGAGAAGGTCTCATGTACTGTGTACCAATGTGATAATAAACTACGCCGATTAAAGGCTGAAGTGAGAGGACCTTGTCGTCATGATAAGTTATTGTCGCCCCATAGCCAACATCTGTCAACAGTCTAGTAGTGAATACTTTGCTGTTTTTCTGGACTTCCGTGATGCGTTTGGAACTTTAGCACACAATGTTATGATTACAGCTCTTAGGAAATACATCTGCCCCAGGTTGATATTGACATTGTCAAAAATGTGTATTGTGGTTCCTTTATACAGGTTATCTGTGGTAAACAGCTCACAGACCCCATCCCTCTCCCAGTTGGTGTAAAGACTGGTTGTCCGTGGAGTGCTGTTAATTTTGTTATAGCACTAAACCAGTGGTTGAAGTGTGTGTGCCCCCGGTAATGTCATTTCCCCTAACCCCGCACAGGGGTATGCAGACGATGTACAGGTTGCCTCATATCATGCGGCTGAAATAAACACCATGCTCTCCAGAACCGACTCCTTTTTGGAGTGGTCTGGATTAGAGGTTAATGATTCAAAATGTGCGGAAGTGAAAGTGAAAGGCGGAGTGGGGGAAACCGTTGGTATCACTCAAACACAGACACAATACATGCATTCACAATTGGCAATAAACCCATTACAGTCTATTCACGTCATCAGACATACACATACCTGGGTCACAAGTTTAATGTGGCAGATGAGTGGAAAGAACAGGTCGATGAAATCATCTCTGAATACACCAGCAGACTTGATTTAATTCATGCATCACCACTTCCACTCATCATGAAACTTGAGGCAATCAGAGTAATGGCATTGGCCAAAGTACAACATCTGTTCTCCAATGTACATATTCGACGAAAATCACTACATGATTTGACTGATAAGAGTGTCCACGGTTTTTTCTTTTAGGGGGGTGGGTGACTTCTGGGGTGCGGGCGGCGGGTGGGTTTTTGAATGTCTTGGGAAGTGTATTCTTGTGTTTGTAGTTTGCTTTTCGTTGTTTCTGTTTCTATTTTGTGTCCATATGGGGTGGGGAAGTTTGGGCCCCGTTGGGGCGGGGTTGGGGTTCGCAGTCTCGGGCTGGTGGGGGCCCCTGGTTCGGTGTCTCGGTGAGTCGGAGTGTTAAAGAGGCATGTTATCTGGCTCGCCGGGGCGCCGGATTTGGGGTCCTCACGGGGCGGTGATCTTGGTTGTCAATGCTGGGGCTGATGGGAGCTCAGATAGTCTCACCTTATGGTACATATATATATATTATTTGTTTTGTATTATTTTTCTTCCTTTATAGATTTTATTTATATTATAACTAATTTATTTTCATTATCCTGTTTTAATTGTTTATCTTGTCATTATTGTTGTTATTATTATTATGATTATTATTATTGCTGTTATTGTCCTGTGATGTCTTGTTTATTATTATTGTTACTGTATTGTGTTGTCTTGTTTCATGTAAAGAATTAAAAAAAAAATTAAAAGATTTGATAAAAAAAATATTTTTTGACTGATAAAACCGTACACCTAGTGAGACAATGGACTGGCCTCAACACACACACGACACGCAACATTATATTTCACAGTAAACGTGAGGGTAGTCTGAGTGTTCCCAATTTTGAATGGGCATATATTGCTACACGCTCCCATCTGTTGAATATGCTGAACAGTGACGACCAGTATGTGAGAATGCTTGCTCGTTCTTCTCTTTTCTTGGACCTAAAAAGACGTAAGGTCCCCCTGGTGTATGGTTCGGAGTTCGGACCCTAACTTCCTAGGCTTCAAGAGAAAGCCGAATGGAAATCTGGACAGCCGCTCTCCTGGCTTCGGTGTGTGGTCAGACTGGCCGGCCTAAATGACATGTGTTGCTGGGCTGATGTTACCCTGGAGTGGGTGGGGTCTAGCTCTGAGGCTGTCTCAGAGAATATTATATCTGACCCCAGTATCTCTGTCAGAGCATCTATGTCTGTGTGTGGAATGGATCACCAACTTCCACTGACTAATGCCCGAGGTCGCCTCCTGTGGGCACAACAGCAAAGACAGCGGGAACAATGGACTGAGTTGAGACTGCAGGGGAAGACTGCGTGACTCCCTGCTGCGGACCATTCTGTCTCTCACTCTGTGTTCAAAAATGTTGCCATAGATGAGTGCATTGTTATTTTTTCTTTGAAAGCGAGATTACATGATCTCTCCATCTGGTTTCCAGGCAATCATGCTCCTCACTGTATTCATCATGGCAATGACCAAATAGCTGAAACCATGTTCCACATCGTAAATGGTTGCCATGTATACGTGCATGCGTGCGTGCGTGCGTGCGTGCGTGCGTGTGTGTGAAAGGGAGCAGATACCAGGGGATTGTAGGTTGGATGTAAGTTGAGAGTGGCTATGGAATGGACAGAGAAAAACAAACTGAGCCAGGATGGATTATCTTTGGGATACAGTAGAGGGGCTTTGTTAACACTATAGGGACCAGCCACGAGTTACCTCGTGTTTCGGTGCCATGCGTTGTGGACCAGAGCTAACTAAGCTAACGAGTTAACTCGTGGCAAGTTGTTATTGTTTTATTCCATATTAATAACGCTATTAACGTCCCCGATCGACTTGCAGGACCTACCCGCATATTTGATTTTCGAAACATGCAATACCGGCCAGATCCGCTTAGGGGCGCCATCGCTCCACTGCAGTATCATTGGGGAGCGATTGAAAAAAAATTTTTACTGTCTGTGGGCATTTGATATGAGCCTCGGTCCCAGCCGAACATACTCCATCTTTGATCCCGTTACCGAACGCAGATTTCAGCCTGGAATAATGGGATTTATGATCAACCAATGGACATATCGATCTACCAGATTCCGATGACTAATGACGAAATGCTACCGGCGATCACATGGGCTGACGGTAGGATACTATTCCCCCAAATTACAGCTGGATTGGACATTGTTTTAAAACGCAACGTGATCGATCAGTGAAAATGGCTACGTGAACGCACACTGTATTGCTAATCAATAATAGTAATCGGCGTCCCCCGCCGCCCCCATTTCATCCATAGATGCTCTGTAATAGTCCGGATGCTACGCAGTTTGTTTTATTTCATTCGTATATATACAGCAGAAATGGCGTTTGATATAACGTGACTAGCCTTTAGCCTATTATCTAGCTCCCCAGAAAAAAGACTAGGCGAAAACTGCGATAAACCTTATATTCACGGCGCTATAAAATGACAACCAACCGATGGATTTTTATTTTCTTTAAGCCATTATGAAGGCACGGTTTATGCACTCAAGTGACAATGAGAATGGACAGATAGCAATACTATAAAGTATATAGCTGTTAGAAAGTACATCGGTTTGTTGACACCGCTCTGTCCTCTGGCCTATAAATCGGCGCGGGACGCTGGTCGTCAATGTGTTAAGATACTGAACACGTGAAATGTAAGGCAGTGTGGTAGCGTGGCCATATGTTTAATAAGATATTGCATTCACTTGGAGCTCGATGCCTGACAGTTTATATGGATTTAGATCACTCCTACAGTTTGTCATATTGCCAGATTTGACCCAGTGATACACACATACAGTATTATGTATTTCACCAGGGGGCGTGGGGGCAGCAGAGTGCAGGGGCAGCCGTTTGCAGGACTCCTGGAGCAGGTCAGGGCTCAGTGTCTCGTTCAGGGTGGAGACATCGTCTGTCACAGGGATTAATCCCATGCCTTATGGAATGGTCTCTCTAACCACCACTGATATTTGGTCTTACCATTTTGAAAAGGTAAAACAAAACAACAACAACAACAACAACAACAACTACAACAACAACAACAACAATAACAACAACAAAAAACAGACAGACAGCCAAAACACCAGTAGAGCAGTAGCTTCCCTCCTCCCTAGCAGTGCATACTGTACCCTGATGTTGTGGAATGTTGCATACTGTCCTCTTCGTGTTCCGTACCTCACAGCAACACCTGCAATGAGCTCACAGCACATGGATTCATTCCACCGTCTACAGGGAAAACACAGCCTTCCTCAGATAGGTGCCTTCGTCTGAACACCTGTGCTCCCTTTTTCTAGCTGTCTTTCTCCCTCTCTCTTTCTCCCTCTCTCCCTTTCTCCCTCTCTCTCCCTCTCTTTCCCCCGCCTCTCTCTCTCTCCCTCTCCCCCCTCTCCCTCCCCCTCTCCCTCCCTCTCTCCCTCTCCCCCCTCTCCCTCCCTCCCTCTCTCTCTCCCCCCCTCTCCCTCCCTCTCTCTCTCCCTCTCTTTCCCCCGCCCCTCCCTCCCTCTCTCTCTCTCTCTCCCTCTCCCCGCTCTCCCTCCCTCTCCCCCCTCTCCCTCCCTCTCTCTCTCCCCCCCTCTCCCTCCCCCCTCCCCCCCTCTCTCCAGGAGATAACATCTTGTACATGCAGAGGAAGATTGCTTGTACTGCTGCTGGAATCTGTCTGTATCCGCCACCCGTGTCCCCAACAAAATGGGACATGATGATTGGTTGATGATGAGTGATGGTTGTCAATGCCAGAGTCAAACCCTCAACAGTGACCAGTGATTTATGGTTGCGGTGTAGTGTTTTTTTCTAGTTTCTTTTTCAGCTCCCCATCTACATTTACATCCCATCCATTCTTCCCTCACTGGAGTCAAGCGTTGAGCCAAACTCAGACCACAAGTTATGAAAGACAATAAATCCCTTTGTGTTCTTAAGCATTCCTTCCCCCCTAGGTTGAAAGGAAAAGTGGAAAAGTTATTTTGGTTTGAACTTGGGTGTTCTGCCTGGCCTCTTCTCTCAATCAGGTGACAGGAGAAGAAAAGCAGTTGTTTTGTATTCCTTTCCACATGAAATATCCATGGAGCTATTATATCCTATCCGTCTGCCCTGCCATCATTTAGCGGCAGAAAAATAACCCCTACATCTGTTTCAGTTTTCACGCCATTTGCACACACACACAAAAAAGGATTTGTCACAATCTAGACTAGAGAAAAGAGTTTTTGGGGGAAGTGTGTCCTACCGTCAGCCCATGTGATTGCCGGCAGCATTTCCCCATTATTCATCGGCATCTGGTAGATCGATATGTCCATTGGCTGATCATAAATCCCATTATTCCAGGCTGAAATCTGCGCTTCGAACCGTGATCAAAGATGGAGGATGTTCGCTTGGGATCCAGGCTCATATGAAACGCCCATAGACAGTAAAAGACATTTTTTCCCCATTCGCCCTCAATGATACTGCAGTGGAGTGATGGCGCCCCTAAGAGGATCTGGCCGGTATTGCATGTCGCCGATTTCAAGGAGGCGGGTAAATCTGCAGAGTCGATCGGGGATCTTGATCCGTTTATTAATATGGAATAAAACAATAACAAGAATAAGGAGAAGAAAAGCAGTTGTTTTGTATTCCTTTCCACATGAAATATCCATGGAGCTATTATATCCTATCCGTCTGCCCTGCCATCATTTAGCGGCAGAAAAATAACCCCTACATCTGTTTCAGTTTTCACGCCATTTGCACACACACACAAAAAAGGATTTGTCACAATCTAGACTAGAGAAACAGTGGAGTAAAAAACACAAGTCATAGGCCTACTAGTAGTTGGAAAAATATTAATTATTTGGATCTGCCCTCTTTTCTTGATCCTCCAATCACAACTGTTGCTTAGGGAAAAGAGGGCGGGATTTGAGATAAGGCAAATACACCTTTGTCAACGCGGTCACAACCCGGTTTGCCAGCAGCGCCTTACTGTAGCTCTAATCACCATAATTCTGCTGAAATTTCCTGAGATGAAAGTTGCATGGATAGGCCTTTCTAGAGGCATTTCCTGGTTCAGCCGGTCGGTATGCATGCAGGATCAGGCTCTCGCTTGTGCTGTGTTGTCAGATATCACTCTGCTTCTTTTTGATGTGTTTTTTTTACTGTGTACCTTTGCTGACACTATAGGGAAGTGTATGAGGGCTGGACTGTCCACTCTCCTCTTCAAGAAGAGAGAAACAAAGAAGCTTTTCAGAAGTCCAGGCCTGAGTAGAACGCATGGACGACGTGTCAAATATCACTGTCTCTAGGATGATTACTCCCTGCTTAGATGGTCACTCACGCTGCTTAGCCTCCAGTAAAACTCATATACAGCATGTGCATGCACGTTCACACACACACATGCACACACACACACACACACACACACACACACATGCAACATACCGGTACTAGGGGTCAACAGATTAATCGGACCGATATTTGACAATGCCTTATTTAAGGTTAATAAATCCTTTATTATGCACTTATTACATATTACATATACAATGTTTTAGCGGTGAAGCACAAAAACACACTTCAAGACAGTTATTATTATTATTATTATTATAGATTATTATAGTTTCTCAGGGGAGATTTTAAAAAACCTTAACACATTGACGACCGGCCCTAGCCATCTAATATGTGGCTGGAGGACCACGCTTTGTAAACAAACCGATGTACTTTTGGATAGCTATATATATACTTTATACTATTGCTATCTGTCCATTCTCATTGTCACTTGAGTGCATAAACCGTGCCTTCATAATGGCTTAAAGAAAATAAAAATCCATCGGTTGGTTGTCATTTTATAGCGTCGTGAATATAAGCTTTATTGCAGTTTTCGTCTCGTATTTTTTCTGGAAAGCTATTTATAGGGCTAAAGGCTAGTCACGTTATATCGAACGGCATTTCTGTTGTATATATACGAATGAAAAAAAAACTGCTTAGCATCCGGACTATTACAGAGCATCTATGGATGAAATGGGGGCGGCGGGGGATGCCGATTAGTATTATTGATTAGCAATACAGTGTGCGTTCAAGTAGCCACATCCACTGATCGATCGCTTGCATTTTACAACAATGTCCAATCCGGCTGTAATTTGGGGGAAGTATGTCCTACCGTCAGATATGTGATTGCCGGCAGCATTTCCCCATTATTCATCGGCATCTGGTAGATCGATATGTCCATTGGCTGATCATAAATCCCATTATTCCAGGCTGAAATCTGCGCTTCGAACCGTGATCAAAGATGGAGGATGTTCGCTTGGGATCCAGGCTCATATGAAACGCCCATAGACAGTAAAAGAATTTTTTTCCCCATTCGCCCTCAATGATACTGCAGTGGAGTGATGGCGCCCCTAAGAGGATCTGGCCGGTATTGCATGTCGCCGATTTCAAGGAGGCGGGTAAATCTGCAGAGTCGATCGGGGATCTTGATCCGTTTATTAATATGGAATAAAACAATAACAACTTGCCATGAGTTAACTCGTCGCTCTGGTCCTCAACGCATGGCACCGAAACCCGAGTTAACTCGTGGTTGGGCGGCAAAGTGTTAAAGGATCAAATAATTCAGGAGTACAGTTTTGAGTAAAACATCAAACATTTGTTTTTTTTCTTTAAAAAGATTATATCTCAAAAAAGAATTTGTAAAGGATAGGTGCTTCAGCCTATTCCTTTTTCGTTGATTTCCTGAAGACACTGGCCTGGCTCACAAGGAAGACCTGGCCTGGCTAAGACCTGGAGACACTGGCCTGGCTCTCACAAGGAAGACCTGGCCTGGCTAAGACCTGGAGACACTGGCCTGGCTCACAAGGAAGACCTGGCCTGGCTAAGACCTGGAGACACTGGCCCGGCTCACAAGGAACTGCTCTGACACGTGCCCGGCTGACGATCCCTGTCCCTGCTCTGACCCCATCTGTCTGACTCTCTTGCCCCGTGCACACCCTGGACATTATGATTACCACCCCTGTGTACCGACCCCTGCCTGGACATTGACCATTCATTAAATACACCCATATTGGGTTTTATCCAGTTCTGTCTGCCGCTTCTCCTTGCCTGCACATTGGGTTCCAAACACAACCGTGATAGTGGCAATATCAAAATTGTCACAACAAAGAATTGCGATACTTAAGTGAATATATTTCCTTGTCCCACCCTAATTATTAGTACAATTGCTGTATCTTTCAACAGGTAAATTGTATATTATAACATATATTTAGAAAATGTGATATAAAACATCACTAATCACACCAACACAAAATAATTGTGCAATTGAGGTAGGTCTTAATAAAAAAAATCCAATCCATCTCAGATCAGAAACAACAGAATGTTTGTATAGTTATATCAGGCACATGCAGAGGGGGGGGGGGGCTTTGGGTGCCCAAGCACTTGTCCATGTGCCCCTTGATTTTAAGATTGGCTAAGTGGCGCAGTGGGCAAGGCGCTTGCCACTAACGCAGGATATGCTGGGTTCGAGCCCAGCTCTCGGCGTTGCTACCAGCTTGGCTGGTCGTTCATACTAACACAATTGGCAGTGTTAGGGGTGGGAAAGCTGGAAGGTGGGGATTGGGCGTTGTGGACAGCGACTCCTACAGGTCGGTTGGTGCGCCTGTACAGCAGAATCAGGAAGTAACGGGGGCAGCGTGAGCCTCCCACGCGTTACTCCTCGCCACTGAGAGATCGCGCTGTACAGGTGAAAAGATGCAACAGCTGCCTCCTCGTGTACCGGAGGGGACACGTGATGCAAGGCTTGGTCCTCACTGCAGCCGACCAGTGGGAGGCATAGTCTAGCAACGTTCGAGACAGGGGAGGCGAGAATTGAAGGGAGAATTGGCAAGGCGAAATTGGGATGGGAGGAAAAATTGAAAAATAGGGAGAAAAAGTGGATACAAATTTTTTTTTTGTAAAAATGTTATTATTATTATAATTTTTTTTGTAAAAGGCAATGCCCATGGTCCTCATCAAGAATAATTTTAACAATTAATAATATTATAAATAAAAATTTATATTTGAATGCCTGTCTGTCTGAGGTGCCTGGTTTTCTGTTATGTTGCGCGACGCGTTGCCCTCCCTTATAATAGAAATCTAGCTCAAACCGAGCATCTCGCCTCACGTTTGCCCGTCTGTCAGCTGATTTTAAGCAACAACTGAAGGCAGCACCAGCAGCTAATGGTAAGAAGGTTATTGTTTTCCATAACTAGGGATGTCCCGATCCGATCACGTGATCGGGATCGGGGCCGATCACGTGATTTTCAGAAGATCGGGATAAAAAAAAACTAAAAAAAACGGATTAAAAAAATATATAATACGTTTTTATTGTATTCAACAAACATGACCATGTTCACGTCTTAAACTCATACTGAGGCCTTAGTTTTACATATCATCATTAATTTATTTATTGTCACACAGAGCAGAAGAATTTGCCTTTGATTTACACCGTTGCACGACAGTGACGTATGCCGAATCCCTCAAGAGACCTACATTTATGTCAAGGATGGGGGACTTGCAGTCACCTGATTTTTACAGACGATGGCGCCATTGCTCTATGTATGTTATTACCATCTCATGAAGCAGCAGGCTGGAGGCGTCATTGTGCTCGGGGAGGTACAGTAAGGAGGCAGAGTTTTTAATTACTCTGGTTGCAATGCCTTGCTTGAATGGAGTTAACTTTTCACCTGGATAACGTCAATATTTGCTTTGTGAGGAGGATTATCATCGGCGTTTCAGACCAAAATGGAAATCATTACGTAAGTCGAACACTGTGTGAATGTATACTAATGTGCAACTGCAAACAGATTGAAACTTTGAATATTTCTCGTATAAGCACATTCTCAGGGTGAATGTAACATGAGCCACCGGCACTCGGGGGACTATTGAGACAACAGAGGGGCTTGTCTCGCTTCACCAGTTTCTGACAAAAATGCGTCAAATCGGTTACTAATGTGAAAGATCGGAGCGGGAAAGATCGGTATCGGTAGATACTCACATGATTGGGATCGGATCGGGAGCAAAAAAATGCGATCGGGACATCCCTATCCATAACGAATATTTTAGCAACCAAGATTAAAAATGTTAACTATCATATTTTGCAACAAAGAAATACTTTGTTCGCTAGCTGTCCACAACTCCATGAAAATAAGACTATTGTACAAAAGGCCCAAGGACTGGGCAGACATAAGGACTGTGGGGTGCTGTTCTGCTGTTCTGCAGCTGGACGCCTCTCAGACATAAAGGCTGTGGGGGGCTGCTCTGCTGTTCTGCAGCTGGATGCCTCTCAGACATGTCTAGACATGTCAGTCGATAGCCAGCATCTATATATACTAGTGGGCTTTAGTGATCCCTTCAGTTCATGTGTGCGTCCCTGATCACAAGTAAGTGTTAAATATGTGCATAATGAGGACGCTTAGTTATTGTTGGTGATTTATATGGTTAAGGCTTATACTAATGTTATAATTCTACCAGCTGTTTAGGAAGCAATTTACCA
>NC_140184.1:24104351-24170351 GCF_963971535.1 Notolepis coatsorum
AAAAAGAAATTTTTTTTTTTTTTTTTTTTTTTTTTGACAATTCATCATTGTTACATAAAAATATGTTTGCACCAGATTTAGCAGAAGCTAATTTCCATCTGTGGTCTATCCAGCTGCTAACTGTATTTGAGTGAGTTAAGTCTTGGTGTCATGGTAGACTCAGACCTAAGCTTTAAATCACAATCAACAAGTTGACAAAAACTTAATTCTTCCACCTTAGAAACATAGCTAAAGTACGGCCATTTATAAATCAAAAGGACGCTGAAAACCAGATCCATGCCTTTATTTCAAGCCAACTCGACTACTGTAATGCACTCCTTACCGGCCTCCCGAAAAAATACGATGATAACTATTTTATTGCAATGCACTATTGCATTATTTTATTCTATTTTACTAACTATTTTATTGCACTGCACTATTTTACTTTGTATCAGTGAATCATAGACGCCTGGCCATAAGAGCATTCGGAGCATCTCTGCTCTCCCACTATTGAACTTGGGGGAGCAAAGGTATGCTCTTGCTCCACCACTTTTTGATCATATGAAAAATATGATATATCCCCCCCAATATATAAATCTAACCATAACTACGTTATGGTTAACTGAGTTTTATAGTGAAAAGAGCAGCTTTATTGGTCAAGATTGAAGGCTCTATATTGCAGGAAATTGCACGTACAGGTTAATTAAATTCAAAATAAATCTGCCATGGAGGGGGTTGTGCCTGACCCCCTCCAAACCACCCCTTGCCTGCAAAAAAAAAAAAAAAAAAAGCGGGCACCTATCTGGGCTAAGCCCCGGATCTCCTATAATCCTAAATCCGCCCCTGACCTGAACGCGTTCAATGAACGATCGTTCATAAACGCGTTCGTATTTTGGGCGAACGTGAACTGAACAGGGTTTTTTTCCACTAGATGAACGTAATTGAGAACGCGTTCATTCTCAGCGCTGTATAACGGCGTTCAAAAGTGCGTTCATTCTCAGCACTATATTATAACGGCGTTCAAAAGTGTGCCAGATTTCATATGCCTTTCAGCCGAAAACCCAGTTAAAACACACCGTAAACAGGCTTTAAAATAATGCGGAAAACCACCCATTCTGGCAATTGCTCTGGGCGGGGCTTCGGGGAGTCTGGTAGAATAGCAGCTGCACTCGCACTTGGCTCTGCACTCGCTCAGAGTCAGACTCTACGACGTTGGTGTATGAGCATTTAAAATAGTTTTAGTTAAAGTCAGTAAATGTTTTGCACTTTGAATATTGAACTTTGAGGTACAACCTTAGTTTCATACCTCAGCCTGGTTCCTAGTACCTCGTGTTGTGTTAGTACAGAGTTATGTCGGGATTGTCGGCACATGTTTATATGTTTGCACAATGACTACTTTCACTTTTGGTACTTTAAGTATATTTAGATTATTATACTTAATAAAGACCATTCAAGCAGCACGTTTTTCCTCATGTTTTTGAAAATATACTGTAGAGATGAAAGCTGCAGCTACTAGTGTGGACTGAATGGGCGGCAGCAAAGCATTATGGAAATGCCAGTATTCTGTGGTTCTATTGTGGCAATACATTTGACAAATAATAGCTCGCAGCAACGTATTGAAAAAAGAACAAACTATAAATTAGTTCATTTTTGAAACCATGAACTTTAGTTCAAAATTTCATTTTAAAATGTGTGAACTGTGAACTGAACTAGTTCATGTAGAAAGTGAACTTTCCCAACACTGGTGACAACCATCCCCATGATGGGGTTGGTTGTCACAATGTGTCAGAGTGTCTTTGATTAACTCTTTGTTACAATACGTTGGAAAATGAGAGGGATACACATTTCAAGCCAACATCGTAAGCTTCAATTTAATGTAGGAATGACTATTGAAAGATGTTTTGATCATGAGCAATTTCACACTAGAGTAAAAAGTGTGACAACGTCCCCCGTTCTCCCCTACATCTCATGCGATGTTTGGAGACATCAGAGTAATGCTTCCCTTGGTGCAAACAAGAAAGTGTAACTAAGCAGTGTAAGGTAATACTGCAGAGGAGCACTGCACACTACAGTGTCAACATAAAACTGGATTGTTAGACTCATGTTAACACTTGTATGTAATAAATTCCTCTCTACAACTACACACATTCTGCCGTAGGCTAGTTGTTATCTGTTTTCTGCTGGGGGACTGCTTCTAAATCAGTGCCATTGTGCTGATTGACTGATAAAACAATTGAGTGATAAAGTTAAGCTGAACTGCAGGCCCTGTAGGCACTGGGGTTTCATTCATCACTTTGCCATCTGTGCCATAAAGTTGGAGATCTCTCCTCTACTCGGCTACTGTACCCTGAGTCAAAGACATGGAGGAGGACGGCTTTAAATCACGGCTGACAGGGGGGGTAATCATCTTCGTGGGGAGTTTGTTGTTCTTCAAAGGCCCTCGTCCATTTTTAGTTATGTATATCGTTCTCCGAGTCCATGATGTCATCCCAGTGCTGGATTTCAGGCCGCTCCTTTGAATCCATGGGTTCCGTTGTAAAACCTGCCATTAGCCAACCGGAGCCCAGGAAAAATAAACCAATGATTCACCCCCGTTCATTTATGTTCCGCCACTCGGAGCAAGACGATACTTCCTGGAGTTCAAACACTATAGCGTGCGTGTGTGTGTGTGTGTGTGTGTGTGTGTGTGTGTGTGTGTGTGTGTGTGTGTGTGTGTGTGTGTGTGTGTGTGTGTGTGTGTGTGTGTGTGTGTGTGTGTGTGTGTGTGTGTGCGTGCGCGTGTGTGTGTGTGCGTGTGTGTGACGTGTGTGTGTGTGTGTGTGTGTGCGTGTGCGCGCGCGTGTGTGTGTGCGCGCGCGTGTGTGTGTGACGTGTGTGTGTGTATGTGTGTGCGCAGCCCGACATTTTAACATATATTTAACATCTGCTTGGTGAACAGGAGTGTCCCTGATTCATGGAAGGGTGCTCTCATCTATAGGATCCCAAAAAAAGGCAATATCCCCGACGATCCATCAACCTGGAGAGACATTTCCCTTTTACCCACCATCTATAAAGTGTTCATGAAATGCGTTCTTGCCCGAATCCTCCTGTGGCTTGTGGATGAAAACATATTATATCCCAAGCAAAAGGCCTACATCAATCGGCAAGGCATGAATGAACATGTGTTTTGTCTCAAAACGGGTATCGACGACTTTAAGCATGTTGTTAAAGTTATGTGATGTATACGATTGCATGTAACTGTCTAACTGTTTCCACAAGAGGGCGCTATAGGCGGAGCTATGACGCTGGCGCCAGGTAAGAGGGTATTTAAGGGATTGTTCCCTCCCTCTCTGTCTCTTCCCACCTACCTCCCACAGAGAGAAGGTCTCATGTACTGTGTACCAATGTGATAATAAACTACACCGATTAAAGGCTGAAGTGAGAGGACCTTGTCGTCATGATAAGTTATTGTCGCCCCATAGCCATCATCTGTCAACAGTCTAGTAGTGAATACTTTGCTGTTTTTCTGGACTTCCGTGATGCGTTTGGAACTTTAGCACACAATGTTATGATTACAGCTCTTAGGAAATACATCTGCCCCAGGTTGATATTGACATTGTCAAAAATGTGTATTGTGGTTCCTTTATACAGGTTATCTGTGGTAAACAGCTCACAGACCCCATCCCTCTCCCAGTTGGTGTAAAGACTGGTTGTCCGTGGAGTGCTGTTAATTTTGTTATAGCACTAAACCAGTGGTTGAAGTGTGTGTGCCCCCGGTAATGTCATTTCCCCTAACCCCGCACAGGGGTATGCAGACGATGTACAGGTTGCCTCATATCATGCGACTGAAATAAACACCATGCTCTCCAGAACCGACTCCTTTTTGGAGTGGTCTGGATTAGAGGTTAATGATTCAAAATGTGCAGTGTTTTATGAAAGGCGGAGTGGGGGAAACCGTTGGTATCACTCAAACACAGACACAATACATGCATTCACAATTGGAAATAAACCCATTACAGTCTATTCACGTCATCAGACATACACATACCTGGGTCACAAGTTTAATGTGGCAGATGAGTGGAAAGAACAGGTCGATGAAATCATCTCTGAATACACCAGCAGACTTGATTTAATTCATGCATCACTCATCATGAAACTTGAGGCAATCAGAGTAATGGCATTGGCCAAAGTACAACATCTGTTCTCCAATGTACATATTCGACGAAAATCACTACATGATTTGACTGATAAGAGTGTCCACGGTTTTTTCTTTTAGGGGGGTGGGTGACTTCTGGGGTGCGGGCGGCGGGTGGGTTTGTGAATGTCTTGGGAAGTGTATTCTTGTGTTTGTAGTTTGCTTTTCGTTGTTTCTGTTTCTATTTTGTGTCCATATGGGGTGGGGCAGTTTGGGCCCCGTTGGGGCGGGGTTGGGGTTCGCAGTCTCGGGCTGGTGGGGGCCCCTGGTTCGGTGTCTCGGTGAGTCGGAGTGTTAAAGAGGCATGTTATCTGGCTCGCCGGGGCGCCGGATTTGGGGTCCTCACGGGGCGGTGATCTTGGTTGTCGATGCTGGGGCTGATGGGAGCTCAGATAGTCTCACCTTATGGTACATATATATATATTATTTGTTTTGTATTATTTTTCTTCCTTTATAGATTTTATTTATATTATAACTCATTTATTTTCATTATCCTGTTTTAATTGTTTATCTTGTCATTATTGTTGTTATTATTATTATGATTATTATTATTGCTGTTATTGTCCTGTGATGTCTTGTTTATTATTATTGTTACTGTATTGTGTTGTCTTGTTTCATGTAAAGAATTAATTTTTTTTTTTTAAAGATTTGATAAAAAAAAATTATTTGACTGATAAAACCGTACACCTAGTGAGACAATGGACTGGCCTCAACACACACACAACACGCAACATTATATTTCACAGTAAACGTGAGGGTAGTCTGAGTGTTCCCAATTTTGAATGGGCATATATTGCTACACGCTCCCATCTGTTGAATATGCTGAACAGTGACGACCAGTATGTGAGAATGCTTGCTCGTTCTTCTCTTTTCTTGGACCTAAAAAGACGTAAGGTCCCCCTGGTGTATGGTTCGGAGTTCGGACCCTAACTTCCTAGGCTTCAAGAGAAAGCCGAATGGAAATCTGGACAGTCGCTCTCCTGGCTTCGGTGTGTGGTCAGACTGGCCGGCCTAAATGACATGTGTTGCTGGGCTGATGTTACCCTGGAGTGGGTGGGGTCTAGCTCTGAGGCTGTCTCAGAGAATATTATATCTGACCCCAGTATCTCTGTCAGAGCATCTATGTCTGTGTGTGGAATGGATCACCAACTTCCACTGACTAATGCCCGAGGTCGCCTCCTGTGGGCACAACAGCAAAGACAGCGGGAACAATGGACTGAGTTGAGACTGCAGGGGAAGACTGCGTGTCTCTCTGCTGCGGACCATTCTGTCTCTCACTCTGTGTTCAAAAATGTTGCCATAGTGCATTGTTATCTTTTCTTTGAAAGCGAGATTACATGATCTCTCCATCTGGTTTCCAGGCAATCATGCTCCTCACTGTATTCATCATGGCAATGACCAAATAGCTGAAACCATGTTCCACATCGTAAATGGTTGCCATGTATACGTGCGTGCGTGCGTGCGTGTGAAAGGGAGCAGATACCAGGGGATTGTAGGTTGGATGTAAGTTGAGAGTGGCTATGGAATGGACAGAGAAAAACAAACTGAGCCAGGATGGATTATCTTTGGGATACAGTAGAGGGGCTTTGTTAACACTATAGGGACCAGCCACGAGTTAACTCGTGTTTCGGTGCCATGCGTTGTGGACCAGAGCTAACTAAGTTGTTATTGTTTTATTCCATATTAATAACGCTATTAACGTCCCCGATCGACTTGCAGGACCTACCCGCATATTTGATTTTCGAAACATGCAATACCGGCCAGATCCGCTTAGGGGCACCATCGCTCCACTGCAGTATCATTGGGGAGCGATTGAAGAAAAAAATTTACTGTCTGTGGGCATTTGATATGAGCCTCGGTCCCAGCAGAACATACTCCATCTTTGATCCCGTTACCGAACGCAGATTTCAGCCTGGAATAATGGGATTTATGATCAACCAATGGACATATCGATCTACCAGATTCCGATGACTAATGACGAAATGCTACCGGCGATCACATGGGCTGACGGTAGGATACTATTCCCCCAAATTACAGCTGGATTGGACATTGTTTTAAAACGCAACGTGATCGATCAGTGAAAATGGCTACGTGAACGCACACTGTATTGCTAATCAATAATAGTAATCGGCGTCCCCCGCCGCCCCCATTTCATCCATAGATGCTCTGTAATAGTCCGGATGCTACGCAGTTTGTTTTATTTCATTCGTATATATACAGCAGAAATGGCGTTTGATATAACGTGACTAGCCTTTAGCCTATTATCTAGCTCCCCAGAAAAAAGACTAGGCGAAAACTGCGATAAACCTTATATTCACGGCGCTATAAAATGACAACCAACCGATGGATTTTTATTTTCTTTAAGCCATTATGAAGGCACAGTTTATGCACACAAGTGACAATGAGAATGGACAGATAGCAATACTATAAAGTATATATATAGCTGTTAGAAAGTACATCGGTTTGTTGACACCGCTCTGTCCTCTGGCCTATAAATCGGCGCGGGACGCTGGTCGTCAATGTGTTAAGATACTGAACACGTGGAATGTAAGGCAGTGTGGTAGCGTGGCAATATGTTTAATAAGATATTGCATTCACTTGGAGCTCGATGCCTGACAGTTTATATGGATTTTGATCACACCTACAGTTTGTCATATTGCCAGATTTGACCCAGTGATACACACATACAGTATTATTATGTATTTCACCAGGGGGCGTGGGGGCAGCAGAGTGCAGGGGCAGCCGTTTGCAGGACTCCTGGAGCAGGTCAGGGCCCTGTTTCTTGTACGTGGTTCAACTAAGTCGATCAAGATGTCATTATCCAGCTTCAGTTAACCCGATGTTTGAAGCCGGGATTTTCCTGTTCCAAGAAGGTGGATTCAGTCTCGTTAACTCAAGCCAGACTTGATTCTCAGGATCAGTGCGCGCGCCCGCCTCAGCTGAGAAGACAGCAGGTGTCGATCGCAGAAATCCTGATTCTCTAGCGGCATTGATTGATTAATTGATTTAAAACTTTATTAACATATTGCAGTACGGCTCAATCGCCTCGCCGACAAGTTAAATGCGTTATCTATAGGCTAATTTTAAGTCCCTCATTACCTCAATCAATCAGATTATATTTCTTTAAACTTGCCTGCTGGATTGAATAATCAAATGAGATCTTGCTAGCGAAAATAATTAGTTAACTGTTATACAGAATTACGATACGGCTCTCTTACCCATTGATTGATGTATAGTCAATCTTTAACTTATCTCCAATGTGGTCTAACGGGTTGTTCTTTTGACTTTCACACAGACGACCGGGGTTCAAGACCCTAGTCGTCTCCTTCTTTTTGCAATATAGGAATAATTCAATTTGGTGCACGTTGAGAGCTATATAAAGAATGACATCCTCAATGCATGTAGATTTATAATATTTTAACTTAAAACCAGGCTACTTTGGCGTATAATCATTAATATTATATTCAAAAAAATCATATTGGAAAGACCGGGTTTTGAACCCCGGTCTCTGGGTTGGCAGGCTTGAGCACTACCGCTGGACCACTGTGCCAGATGGGATAAATTCATTGTTTATACATTAATGAACGAGAGACCCGTGTTTAGAATATCCTTTGTTATGAATGAAGTTTATCTCTTTATCCTCATTCATTAATGTGACGTCAACGGCTCATTCAATTTCTCAAATCCGTCAAACAGCGCATCTCATCAGACATCTTAATCCCAGTTACAATTGAAATAACCACATAATGTGTACATCGCACGAGCGAGCGCCACCGTCGCCACGGTATATATAACGTGCATTATTTAGGACAAAGTGAATTTAGTATCAGCATTTTGGGTCTATTTTACATTTCAAAAGCCCCCTCTGGAAGAATGGAGCACAAGAACGTAATTCAGAATGGTATAATGCAGATCGTAGACTGTGGGAATAGTTTCAGGAAACGGGCCGTCACTTCTTTGCGGGGGCGTGGCGATGGTTCAGGCTAAGTTGAACTTGAACTCTGCTTTCGACCAGGCTCAAACTTTTGGATATGTTGTCATGGTGATTTGGAAAATCCACGTACATGGAACCCGAAAGTCCGGCTAACTCAGTTATCCAGTTAAAGTTATCCGGCTAACTCAGTTATCCAGGTACAAGAAACAGGGCCCAGGGCTCAGTGTCTCGTTCAGGGTGGAGACATCGTCTGTCACAGGGATTAATCCCATGCCTTATGGAATGGTCTCTCTAACCACCACTGATATTTGGTCTTACCATTTTGAAAAGGTAAAACAAAACAACAACAACAACAACAACAACAACAACAACAACAACAACTACAACAACAACAACAACAACAACAATAACAACAACAAAAAACAGACAGACAGCCAAAACACCAGTAGAGCAGTAGCTTCCCTCCTCCCTAGCAGTGCATACTGTACCCTGATGTTGTGGAATGTTGCATACTGTCCTCTTCATGTTCCGTACCTCACAGCAACACCTGCAATGAGCTCACAGCACATGGATTCATTCCACCGTCTACAGGGAAAACACAGCCTTCCTCAGATAGGTGCCTTCGTCTGAACACCTGTGCTCCCTTTTTCTAGCTGTCTTTCTCCCTCTCTCTTTCTCCCTCTCTCCCTTTCTCTCTCTCTCTCCCTCTCTTTCCCCCGCCTCTCTCTCTCTCCCTCTCCCCCCTCTCCCTCCCCCTCTCCCTCCCTCTCTCCCTCTCCCCCCTCTCCCTCCCTCCCTCTCTCTCTCCCCCCCTCTCCCTCCCTCTCTCTCTCCCTCTCTTTCCCCCGCCCCTCCCTCCCTCTCTCTCTCTCTCTCTCTCTCTCTCTCTCTCTCCCTCTCCCCCCTCTCCCTCCCTCTCCCCCCTCTCCCTCCCTCTCTCTCTCCCCCCCTCTCCCTCACCCCTCCCCCCTTCTCTCCAGGAGATAACATCTTGTACATGCAGAGGAAGATTGCTTGTACTGCTGCTGGAATTTGTCTGTGTCCGCCACCCATGTCCCCAACAAAATGGGACATGATGATTGGTTGATGATGAGTGATGGTTGTCAATGCCAGAGTCAAACCCTCAACAGTGACCAGTGATTTATGGTTGCGGTGTAGTGTTTTTTTCTAGTTTCTTTTTCAGCTCCCCATCTACATTTACATCCCATCCATTCTTCCCTCACTGGAGTCAAGCGTTGAGCCAAACTCAGACCACAAGTTATGAAAGACAATAAATCCCTTTGTGTTCTTAAGCATTCCTTCCCCCCTAGGTTGAAAGGAAAAGTGGAAAAGTTATTTTGGTTTGAACTTGGGTGTTCTGCCTGGCCTCTTCTCTCAATCAGGTGACAGGAGAAGAAAAGCAGTTGTTTTGTATTCCTTTCCACATGAAATATCCATGGAGCTATTATATCCTATCCGTCTGCCCTGCCATCATTTAGCGGCAGAAAAATAACCCCTACATCTGTTTCAGTTTTCACGCCATTTGCACACACACACAAAAAAGGATTTGTCACAATCTAGACTAGAGAAAAGAGTTTTTGGGGGAAGTGTGTCCTACCGTCAGCCCATGTGATTGCCGGCAGCATTTCCCCATTATTCATCGGCATCTGGTAGATCGATATGTCCATTGGCTGATCATAAATCCCATTATTCCAGGCTGAAATCTGTGCTTCGAACCGTGATCAAAGATGGAGGATGTTCGCTTGGGATCCAGGCTCATATGAAACGCCCATAGACAGTAAAAGAATTTTTTTCCCCATTCGCCCTCAATGATACTGCAGTGGAGTGATGGCGCCCCTAAGAGGATCTGGCCGGTATTGCATGTCGCCGATTTCAAGGAGGCGGGTAAATCTGCAGAGTCGATCGGGGATCTTGATCCGTTTATTAATATGGAATAAAACAATAACAACTTGCCATGAGTTAACTCGTGGCTCTGGTCCTCAATGCATGGCACCGAAACCCGAGTTAACTCGTGGTTGGGCGGCAAAGTGTTAAAGGATCAAATAATTCACGAGTACAGTTTTGAGTAAAACATCAAACATTTGTTTTTTTTCTTTAAAAAGATTATATCTCAAAAAAGAATTTGTAAAGGATAGGTGCTTTAGCCTATTCCTTTTTCGTTGATTTTGGATTTTGTGTGTGAGCTTGCCTTGAATATGTACATTTGTCATTTTTTATTTAATTCTTAATTTTTTTGCAAGTCCACACGGGTGTGTTTGATTTGTCTGTAAACAAGACAGAAAAATATAGTTCATTCATTCATTCATTCATTCATTCATTCATTCATTCATTCATTAATTCATTCATTCATTCATTATAGACATTCTTTAGAGTGCCAGGGGTGATTGTAAACTTGGTGAAAGAATACTTCCAAGTTGGCATTGTCAAAACCTGGAGCTCACATTTGAACCATTTCCTCCTGCACCTACACCCCTTACCCTAAACCGGGTTTGTATCCTACTGCATTCCCTAACCCGACACCCCTTACCGCGTGATTCTTTTCCGTAGCCTATGTTTGCGAAGACGCTCTCTGAATGGCTAGCCGCGTACAGCGAAGACCCTCTCTGATTGGTTTAGCGCAGAAGGGTCTCTTCCGCCTTGTACATATATATTCTCTGCTTCAAAGTGGTTATGCTTTGGCCCTCTTTCGAAGTGGGTTATGCTTAGAGTTAGGGTTAGGGTTAGTGTTAAGGTTAAGGTTAAGGTTAGGGTTAGGGTTAAGGTTAAGGTTAAGGTTAGGGTTAGGGTTAGGGTTAAGGTTAGGGTTAGGGTTAGGGAATAACATATCAATTGTTGTTGAATATGTGGAAGAGACCCTTCGGCACTAAACCAATCAGAGAGGGTCTTCGCAAACATAGGCTACGAAAAAAAATCACGCCCCCTTACCATGGACTACATGCACTGTTTAATGCTTCCCACTAGAAACACTGGTGACGGAACAAATATTTCGTTCCATTTGGCTACTTTGCCGTGGTCATTTCGGGAGGCAGAGTGGCTGTCAGGGTTCCTGCCTGTCAGTGCTCTTCTCTCTCTCTGTCTCTCTTTCCCCTTCTCCTGCTCTCATTATGGTCAAGTAGGTACAGGTGTGGTATCAGCGAGGCAGCTGATCTGAGGTCTGTGGGCATGGTACACCTTGGTATATAACCCCGCCCCAGACATGGAGAAGCTGTCAGATCGTAAACTCTCGTTACCAGATAGTCATGTTATTATGCTCGTGTTCGCTGTTCTGATTCGTATAGTTGTTCGCCTGGATCTCTCGTTCTTTGATCTTGTCTAACTTGTATTCTCATCCTCTCTCCTAGCCTGCACGGCGAATACCTGGAGACACTGGCCTGGCTCACAAGGAAGACCTGGCCTGGCTAAGACCTGGAGACACCTGGCCTGGCTCACAAGGAAGACCTGGCCTGGCTAAGACCTGGAGACACTGGCCTGGCTCACAAGGAAGACCTGGCCTGGCTAAGACCTGGAGACACTGGCCTGGCTCACAAGGAAGACCTGGCCTGGCTAAGACCTGGAGACACTGGCCTGGCTCACAAGGAAGACCTGGCCTGGCTAAGACCTGGAGACACTGGCCCGGCTCACAAGGAACTGCTCTGACACATGCCCGGCTGACGATCCCTGTCCCTGCTCTGACCCCATCTGTCTGACTCTCTTGCCCCGTGCACACCCTGGACATTATGATTACCACCCCTGTGTACCGACCCCTGCCTGGACATTGACCATTCATTAAATACACCCATATTGGGTTATCCAGTTCTGTCTGCCGCTTCTCCTTGCCTGCACATTGGGTTCCAAACACAACCGTGATAGTGGCAATATCAAAATTGTCACAACAAAGAATTGCGATACTTAAAGGGGAACTATTTTACTATTTCTTTCACTATTTGGGCACTTTTACACAATTCCTGTGAGTCTATGGAACACCTCTGTAATATATATATTTTTTTTATTCATTGTTTTGTATTTCTAATCAAGTCCTCAAAAACAGCATTTTTCTACCTCAAGATCTCGAGCCGTTTTGAGCCGTGTGGAGAGAGAGGCTGTGTGGGCTCCTGGTCAGGGTCCAGCCACTGTGTGGAGCTCATCTTCTATCTCAACATTAACATGCAGCGGTGTCTTTCTGACATCACATATCGCGCACATTTTCAAATGACTCAGTTCAGTGAGGGTGAATATTGTGAGAGGAGAATTGGAAGAATGCGCCAATATGAGAATTTTGAGACATAGATCATATTAATATAAGTTCACATAGCTAGGAAACAATGCTAAACACTCAAAAAGGCCATTTATAAGATAGTTCCCCTTTAAGTGAATATATTTCCTTGTCCCACCCTAATTATTAGTACAATTGCTGTATCTTTCAACAGGTAAATTGTATATTATAACATATATTTAGAAAATGTGATATAAAACATCACTAATCACACCAACACAAAATAATTGTGCAATTGAGGTAGGTCTTAATAAAAAAAATCCAATCCATCTCAGATCAGAAACAACAGAATGTTTGTATAGTTATATCAGGCACATGCAGAGGGGGGGGGGGGGCTTTGGGTGCCCAAGCACTTGTCCATGTGCCCCTTGATTTTAAGATTGGCTAAGTGGCGCAGTGGGCAAGGCGCTTGCCACTAACGCAGGAGATGCTGGGTTCGAGCCCAGCTCTCGGCGTTGCTACCAGCTTGGCTGGTCGTTCATACTAACACAATTGGCAGTGTTAGGGGTGGGAAAGCTGGTGGGTGGGGATTGGGCGTTGTGGACAGCGACTCCTACAGGTCAGTTGGTGCGCCTGTACAGCAGAATCAGGAAGTAACGGGGGCAGCGTGAGCCTCCCACGCGTTACTCCTCACCACTGAGAGATCGCGCTGTACAGGTGAAAAGATGCAACAGCTGCCTCCTCGTGTACCGGAGGGGACACGTGATGCAAGGCTTGGTCCTCACTGCAGCCGACCAGTGGGAGGCATAGTCTAGCAACATTCGAGACAGGGGAGGCGAGAATTGAAGGGAGAATTGGCAAGGCGAAATTGGGATGGGAGGAAAAATTTTAAAATAAGGAGAAAAAGTAGATACAAATTTTTTTTTAGTAAAAATGTTATTATTATTATATTTTTTTTTGTAAAAGGCAATGCCCATGGTCCTCATCAAGAATAATTTTAACAATTAATAATATTATAAATAAAAATTTATATTTGAATGCCTGTCTGTCTGAGGTGCCTGGTTTTCTGTTATGTTGCGCGACGCGTTGCCCTCCCTTATAATAGAAATCTAGCTCAAACCGAGCATCTCGCCTCACGTTTGCCCGTCTGTCAGCTGATTTTAAGCAACAACTGAAGGCAGCACCAGCAGCTAATGGTAAGAAGGTTATTGTTTTCCATAACTAGGGATGTCCCGATCCGATCACGTGATCGGGATCGGGGCCGATCGCGTGATTTTCAGAAGATCGGGATAAAAAAAAACAAAAAACAAAAAAAAACGGATTAAAAAAATATATAATACGTTTTTATTGTATTCAACAAACATGACCATGTTCACGTCTTAAACTCATACTGAGGCCTTAGTTTTACATATCATCATTAATTTATTTATTGTCACACAGATCAGAAGAATTTGCCTTTGATTTACACCGTTGCACGACAGTGACGTATGCCGAATCCCTCAAGAGACCTACATTTATGTCAAGGATGAGGGACTTGCAGTCACCTGATTTTTACAGACGATGGCGCCATTGCTCTATGTATGTTATTACCATCTCATGAAGCAGCAGGCTGGAGGCGTCATTGTGCTCGGGGAGGTACAGTAAGGAGGCAGAGTTTTTAATTACTCTGGTTGCAATGCCTCGCTTGAATGGAGTTAACTTTTCACCTGGATAACGTCAATATTTGCTTTGTGAGGAGGATTATCATCTGCGTTTCAGACCAAAATGGAAATCATTACGTAAGTCGAACACTGTGTGAATGTATACTAATGTGCAACTGCAAACAGATTGAAACTTTGAATATTTCTCGTATAAGCACATTCTCAGGGTGAATGTAACATGAGCCACCGGCACTCTGGGGACTATTGAGACAACAGAGGGGCTTGTCTCGCTTCGCCAGTTTCTGACAAAAATGCGTCAAATCGGTTACTAATGTGAAAGATCGGATCGGGAAAGATCGATATCGGTAGATACTCACATGATTGGGATCGGATCGGGAGCAAAAAAATTCGATCGGGACATCCCTATCCATAACGAATATTTTAGCAACCAAGATTAAAAATGTTAACTATCATATTTTGCAACAAAGAAATACTTTGTTCGCTAGCTGTCCACAACTCCATGAAAATAAGACTATTGTACAAAAGGCCCAAGGACTGGGCAGACATAAGGACTGTGGGGTGCTGTTCTGCTGTTCTGCTGTTCTGCAGCTGGACGCCTCTAAGACATAAAGGCTGTGGGGGGCTGCTCTGCTGTTCTGCAGCTGAATGCCTCAGACATGTCTAGACATGTCTGTCGATAGCCAGCATCTATATATAGTGGGCTTTAGTGATCCCTTCAGTTCATGTGTGCGTCCCTGATCACAAGTAAGTGTTAAATATGTGCATAATGAGGACGCTTAGTTATTGTTGGTGATTTATATGGTTAAGGCTTATACTAATGTTATAATTCTACCAGCTGTTTAGGAAGCAATTTACCAGTATGTTTATAGTGATAATCTAGCCTATTGGGTATAATCTATGTTGTTGATTATAGTATTTAGTATCAGTTTAGCACAGTTTATCCCTGTAACTAGTACAGGTAAAGCACTGCTTATCCCCATATCCACTCGTGAGGTTTATGTTACTTGTAGCAACAGTATATTGTATAGTATATAACAGACTGATTAATAAGTATTAGTAACGCTGATGTCTTTGTTTCCTCCCCATTTAGAACCACACACACAATCTCACATACTCCCACCGTGTTAATGGGAAATAGAAGTAGAAATTGCCTGTGCATCTGTCTGACCACCAACACGTATTACAAGGACCTTAATATAAAGCGTTACCAGCTAATAGAGACAATGCACATTAACATTAGTGTTATGTTATGTTCATTTAAGCAATTTTGTCTCTCATTTGTTATTATTATTGAATTGTTGCATTTGATCAGATGCCCAGCTCTCTAAATATCGGCATCAACACTGGCCATTGAAAAACCCATATCGGTCGACCCCTAATCGGTACACATCAACACACAGTGCCAGCCACAGAGCCAAGAGGCTCATACAAGGGATGTAAAGCATTCATATACATGTGAATCTATACAACAGTTCAAACTCTACACTCGTTGCAGTAGCAGGCTGGCGGTTTTCCCAATCTGTCTAGCTCATAGCTCAATAACAATGGGTATTTATTGTGCTTTCTAGGATTATTATGGCTTTACATAATCACAGATGGATTTCTATTCCACGAGATGTAGCATACTAAGGATGTCCACTCCCTTTGGCTAATGTGCAAGAAGGCAAGGCTAGCGGTGGGCAGGGTGGAGTGAAGAGAGAAGGGGATGAGAGAGATAGAGAGGTGAGAGGTGAGATGCAGGTGAAGGGGGGGAAGGAAAATCAGTATTTACCCAAGTGATATTTTAATTTGGCCTCTGGGCTTCACCCACTAATTTCCCCCTCCAGATCCTTTCAGCACGGATAGATTTTTCACCTCGAAATCGGGCCCAGAATGTTAAGACAACATTGACTTTGGCAACACTGGGCAGAGGCCTGGAAAGTGGCAGGACTCTTAAAGAAGTACATAAGCCCATCTCCTCTCCTCCCCCCCGTACACGCCATGATTGGCGGCGGAGGATTAAAATCACACAGTTCACAACAACTGCAACTTCGATTCTGACCTCGATGTGAGAAGGGTCAATAGGTCAACTCTAGGGCAGAGTCAATGCCGCCTGGAAATCCAGCACTAAAGGAAAGGCCACAATGACGGCATAATTTGAAAGAGCTTGTTTCTGTTTTTGTCATTCATTTGTTCTTTTTCTGTTCCTATTGCTCTGCTCTCCTGCTAGTGTTTCAGTCCAGCTGACTCCACGATGCTGTCCACCCCTGACGCAGTGGGGCCGGCTGATAAATGTCTGTCCGCCATAGGTCTTCGCGTGCTGAGCGGGAAGATTGGAAAGCTGCTGGCTTTAATGACCGGGCAGAGAGAGAGGGGCTTGGAGACGAACCCTCCACTGAACACAAACTAATCGTCCTCTCTCTATTTACAACACCCAGGGGTGAGCATTAACGAGGCTAACAGTGAGAGGGCTAGAAATGCAGGCGTCTGCTGTCATTCGGCAGGGGACCATCAGGGCCCTGCAGCATCAGACAAGTGTCTGAGCAGCAGATAAAGCTACTCAACGGGGAAAAATCACTTGTCTGACCTTTCAGCTGACTTTGAAGCGTACTAGTAAAATATCAAATGTCACAAAGCGCTCATGTGCACCCGAAAAGGCCAGAGCTACGGCACTTTTTACATGACGTAAACAGCGGTAATGAAACTCAGATTCCTTATGCCAAACAGGAGTTTACAGTCCTTCGGTGTGATACTGTTATATAATATCGACTATACATTTTGTCCTGTCCACTCCAGGCAAGTAGATCGGTCCATTATAATAACCGAGTTCCGTTCCTATACAAGGCCACTTAACCTCCTACTAGCCTGTGGTGGCGGCTGCTTGCTGTTTTTGAAAAGGGCTATTAATTTTTATTATCTTCCCTCACAGACTTGGCTGTTTGGTGAACTCTGTCCCTCCGAGTTACCACACAGTGTTGCTGTGCTTTTATTTGTTGCTCGCGCCAAAGACTCGTCTCTTGTCTTTCCACAATGGCGAAGTGATAATCATAACACCGGGTTGCTCCCGTGTCCCACCTATAACCCCCGGGTCGAGGTAATGATATGCACAGATGGGGGTGGGGGGGTGGACCGTTTTGGTGTGATGGCTACCCCCTTCAAGGTGAGGCTATACCTGAGTCAGGGGAACAGGGCGGACTCTGTTGTCAAGAAGAGCATGTCTAAGCACTAATGAATATGGATGATGACCTGGCAGGATACATTCTCTCTGGCTGTAGACTGATCACACGTGACTGGGTATGGATGCTTAAAAAATGGTACGGATTGTTGAAAATGATGTAAGTGTCAGAGGTACTGCTCTAAGCTTCAATCCCCCAGAGTCAGCTAGTTGACATTGTGGAATACAGCAGGCTATTTTCTCCTCATCCCTCTCTCTCTCTCTCTCTCTCTCTCTCTCTCTCTCTCTCAACCAGAGCAGGTCATAATGGCTTCCTGAATAAGCCACAGAGGCCCAGCAAAGGATAGAGGAAGTCTCTCCGAGCTGAAGTCTTCATCAAGTTGAAGTTTGCACCCCCCCCCCCAAATCCCCAAAGCAGAGCTACAGTGGATCCATTTCACACCTGGAAATAGTTTCTTGGCTGTGTGTATTCGCCGAGGGCTCAGAGGCGGACAGACAGGCACGATGGTGGAGGCTCGGGATGCTTAAGCCTCCATCAAATAATGGCTTTGTAATTTCACAGCTCACGGCTGTGTCGAGCCGATCTCTGCCACCGCCTCTCTCTCTCTCTCTCTCTCTCTCTCTCTCTCTCTCTCTCTCTAATTCCATCACCTTCTTCCTTGTCTTCCTGTCTCTCGTTCTTGCTCCCCTCATCCCTGACTGCATCCATCTCACTCTATTCCTTCATCCCTCTCCTCCGTCTCTGACTGCTTCAGACTCTATCAGCTCTGATTGGTTACAGTTCACAGCCATGAAATGATCTGCTCACAAGGCACAGGGGGAAGAATCCCCAAATCAGAACAAGACACATTAGCTGCAATGTGTAACTGTGGCCAATGGCAGGTATGGTACAATCTATCATTTAATCTTTGGTGTTTGCCAGAAATCCATTGCTATCTTAATTAATTTAATCCAAATCTATTCTGGTCTACTATGTGTCAACTAATTCGAATTGGAGAAAATATGTCTTTGAAAAATGTATTTATTTATTTATTTATTTATTTATTTATTTATTTATTTATTTATTTATTTATTTTATTTATTTATTTATTTATTTATTTATTTATTTATTTATTTATTTATTTATTTATTTATTTATTAGTATTTAACCTTTATTTAGCCAGAAAAGCCTCTTTCAAGTTTCAAGTTTCTTTAATAGTTGTCATACAGAAGTACAGAATACTTTCATACAAAATGCTTCTTACTGTTACGCTCCAGAGACTGTGCTAGACAAGATAGTATCAAATAACATAGTATAGCATGTAATTTAGAAGAAGAAAATGAGGTCACAGTGTTCGGTATAGACATATGTACAATGTTCTGAGTTACCATATAATATACAATACTATGCAGTGTACTAATGTACAGTACTATATAGTGCAAAGCAGAAATGGGATGAGGTACAATTTAGGTACAATTTACAGTAAGGTGTACGAGTTGTAGTGCAATCCTTCATCAATAAATATAAAGTGTGGGGAGTGGGTGCTACAGTGTGTTTGTTTAAAGTGGGTGTGTGCTATAAAGTGTGTGGAGTGGGTGCTACAGTGTGTTTGTTTAAAGTGAGTGTGTGCGTGTGGATGTGTGTGCTATGTGCGTTTGGTGGTTTGTTGTTGTGTAGTGTTCATTGTTCGTTTAGCAGCCTGATGGCCTGGGGATAGAAGCTTCTTCTGAGTCTTTCTGTGCTCGCCTTGAGACTCCGGTATCGCTTGCCTGACCGCAGCAGTTCAAAGAGGCAGTTGTTCGGGTGACTGGAGTCTTTAATGATTCTCTTAGCCTTGCCCTTGCAACGCTTGTTGTAAATGTTCTGGAGGGTGGGGAGCCCCCCTCCAATTGTGCTTTGAGTTTAATAGTCTCATTTTCAAGAGTGTCCAGGCCAATACAGGCAGCAGCACATTTAAGAGGGTTGCAGACAAACAACATAGAACAATTACAGACAATAAAGTCTTCAGATGACAAGGCTGAAATATAGAAATCCTCATCTAGTCCAACATTGTACAGGAGCAGTCAGTTCAGTCAAAACAACGGCAGCCAGATGTGCTCGTAGTCCAGCTCATTCAAAATGGATCTAAATACACACTGAGCTCCACAGCATTGAAATCATTCTGCAATAGATTCCAAGTAGAGGGAGCAGCTTACATAAAAGCCCCTTTTCCCTGGGCGGTCAGGTGGCGTAGCGGAGATTGCGTTCGTCACCAACGCCGGAGATGCTGGATTTGCGTGTTCGAATCCAGCTCCCAGCGTTGTCACCAGCTTGGCTGGCCGTTCACACTAATACAATTGGCAGTATTAGAGGGTGGGAAAGCTGGCGGGTGGGTCCTGGGCATTGTGGACAGCGACCCCTACAGTTCGGTCGGGGCGCCTGCTCAGCGAGGGTAGGATCTGGAGAGAGGTAGTGCGGCCTCCCACACGTTACACTCTCCCAGTGAGAATCTGCGCGGCCAGGCTGGCCTGCCGGCTGGCTGCACATGCGTCGGAGGAAAGCATGTGACAGTCTCCGGTCTCTCGGACCAACAGTAGGGGAAAGTGCGCAACAACCAGGAAGGGTGGGATGGGAGAAAAATCGGGAAAGAAGGAGGGGAAAAAAAGATTTAAAAAAAAATAAAATAAAAAAAGCCCCTTTTCCCAGTTCAGTACGGGCTTTAGGGACTGATAAATAAATAAAAGAATAAATCCTGGGAACGCAGACAATAACTTCCATCGGTTTTCAGAATGATATAGTTGCAAAGGTAGGATGGAAACAAACCAAGAACCGCCTCATAAATAGAATTGACCAGTGATTAACCCTTTCATGACCACGTTAAAGAAGGTTAACCCTTTCACTACCACACTACAGACAGTTAACCGTCTGTAGTGTGGTAGTGAAAGGGTTAACCTTCTGTAGTGGTAGTGAAAGGGTTAACCCTTTGTCATGTGGCAGTGAAAGGGTTAACATGCTGTGTTGTCGCATTGAAAGGGTTAACCCTTTGGTAGTGTGGTAGTGAAAGGGTAGAGCAGGCCATCCAACCCACGCATGCAATGAGCAATGATGAAAGAGATTTATAATTAGTGATGAATCTCAATGCTCCATGATAAACAGCATCCAGAACATGTAGACACTGTGAAGATGCCTGCTGCATGTATATAATATCACCACAATCAAGCATAGCCATAAAGGTACCAGCAACAAGTCGTCTCTTAGTCTCAAAGGAAAAGCAAGATTTATTTCTAAAAATAAAAACCCTGCAGTTTCAACTTCATGGTTTGTTGCTTTCTGGAAGGTGTTGCCTGTGAGTGTGTGAACTCCTCCTGTGCGGTTCATTTAAACCACAGACGGGCACGTTGAAGAGCCTCTGCCTTCTCTTGAGAGAAAGTTGACGGAGAGGAACGCATTCTGTTAGGCATCACTGACACAGACACCATTCTTCTAAGCGCATTAAGAGCTGCACGCGTGAACCAGAAAAGACCTTGACGTGATATGGCACCTACACATGATACACAGCTCTGTAATGAGTATTTCAATCAATGTCCATCCCTCATACAACTGTCACAATAAAAGGTCATCTTCCATAGTGAAAAAACGTTAAAGGGGCACTTCATCAAAAATCAATACTGATTTCTAATGCGCATAATCTAACACATATCCCAAAGCTCTAAACAATTTTGCACACATACATTTATTTTGAGTTAATTCGTTTGAATTATGTCCTCCAGTGATTTCATCGGATCACACTGAATCCTTGTATTGTATTAATTACTGCTCAATGAAATGTACAATGAAGATGAAACAATTGTTATATAGGGATTGCTATTCATCTACATCATTTCCTTGAGCTTAACACAACACAAGGATTCAGATGTATCACTGGAGGACAAACTTCAAACTCAATAACTTTCAATAACTGTCAACGAAATGAATTGGTGCAAAACTGTTTACAGTTCTGGGATATGTGTGAGATTATGTGCAAGTGAAAATAAATGCAGTGAAGTGCCCCTTTAAGCATTTGGATTGATGTGGACAGGTAGATGTTCAAGACAATGTAAAGTGGAATGTGTATAAAAGGGTAGATGTGAAAATGATCTGGCGTGCAAATTCACGCCAATGGCCCAAATGACGCTTTGTGCTCTCGTGCACAATATTTAGCCATGCTTTCTAGACTTGCGCCATAGGCACCAATCAAGATAGACCTGAAATACATCTAGCCTAGATTAAAACTCCGGGAGAGGTGTTTTTGGCCCACAGCTAGGCTAGCTGGTCCCTATCCGCTTCCATTAATTTGTGCTAAACTAGGCTAGCTTGCAGAGAGCTGACTCTGGAGAAGACAATAAGCGCATATCCCAAAATGTTGGAGTGTTCCTTTAATCAAGGGATCACACAGAAAATGGAATGGAATAAGATCCTGAGTTAAAGAATAATTATTGGGTCAAGAACATCATTCTTTTTCTCCATCTGTCAACTCCATCTGCTCTATGCATGCCTTCTTTATGTGCGTATGGGGTGTGATGCAGGGCACCTCTTTTTCCTCATAAAACTTTGCCTAATCTATACCTATGTATGCTTTGGGAACCTATTTTCAAAATAATGTAAGCTAACCAGTGTGAACCTTGTGTGCAACCTGTGCATCTGCACAGTGAAGCAACTCCTAAAGGTATAATCTGTAATTAAATAATCTGTAATATTTTCATTCAATGGTTCTTTCCCACATCACATACTGTTTGATAACCTGGTCAAATTCACATTCCACCATTCTGAAACCACTTCAATCACTATACAAACAAGCAATAAAAATTCTAGACAAGAAACCATTCAGGTACCATCATTGTCACATTCTAAAAAAATATAATCTACTCAGTTGGGAAAACCTGACTCTATATCAAAACGTCTGTCTAGTTTTTAAAATAAAGTGTGGATTGGCTCCTCCTCCTTTGTCCGGTTTCATCAACCTCAAGTCTGCCTCACCAGGAACACTAGAGGTGCGGCAAGGGGGGACTGTACAATCCCTTTAAAAAAAAGTGTATTTGGCCAGGCCGTCTTTTCATACAGAGCATCCCACCAATGGAACTCAATTCCTCAAACAATTAGAGTGTCCACATCATACCATTCATTCAAGTGCAGGGTTAGGGAATGGCTCATTGAAAACCAGCACTGTCAACACTGAGGTGTCTGTGTGTGTATGTGTGTGTGGATATGGTGCGTCTGTCTATGTCTGGGTCTCTTAATATGTCATGATGTGCTCTGTCCTTGTGTCCATGACTGTATTGTGACCTGTATCCCTATCGTATGTCTATGTGTTTTTGTTGTGTTTTTATTCTAATGTTATTTATCTTGATTTTATTCTGTTTTTATTGCTAACCCTTTTTTCACACAGGATTTTAGCCTGTACCTGTACCTTCTGGCAGGGGGACTGCCAATGGAAATGAGCCCTTTGGCTAAAATTGGGTGCATTTACATCTGTAAAATGTTTTATTAATGTACACTGTCCCCCTTGAACAAATAAAGTAAACCTAAACCTAAACCTAATTCCTTCAAACAGCGACCTCTAGGCAAAAGACGCTTGGTATTGCACTTTGTTTCCTTTTTTTGTTTTCGTCTGACGTGTGGGTTGGACTTTAGTAACATTATTATACTGTGAATCCAGACTTCTCTCAGTAAAGCCTGAGACGTTGTCATATTTTACCTAGAGGTCACTGTTTGATGACATTTAACCCTTTCACTACCACACTACAGAAGCGTTAACCTTCTGTAGTGTGGTTGTGAAAGGGTTAACCCTTTGTCGTGTGTGTGTGGCAGTGAAAGGGTTAAAGAGAAGCATCTCCAAGCATTCTTCCCACAGTGCACAGGACTGCCGCCATGGGCTACGCGCAGCGTGGTCACTCATCCACTCACTCACTCACTCTGTCACAGACTCTCTGGCAGTCAGTCACAGACTCTCTGGCAGTCAGTCACAGACTCTCACTCACTCTGTCACAGACTCTCTGGCAGGGATGCTTTGTCAGATGCATGCGCCGGTAGCGGCGTGGGTTTCCTGCGCTAACAACAGACTGCAAAGAGGTGAAAATATTTACAAATATAAATCAGTAAATGTTTCTGAAAAGCGCATGTCTGAATAAAGGCTGATAAAGAACATAC
This sequence comes from Notolepis coatsorum, assembly GCF_963971535.1. NCBI lineage: Eukaryota > Metazoa > Chordata > Actinopteri > Aulopiformes > Paralepididae > Notolepis > Notolepis coatsorum. The sequence continues at coordinate 24,127,591 of NC_140184.1, forward strand.
AAGCATATGTCGCAGGTGGGGGTATGTGTGTGTCTGTATGTATGTATGTGTGTTGATGTACCTGTGGGACCCCAAGAGGAGGACACGCCCAGTGATGGTCCTGATGAGGACCTAGATGCTTACCTGGCCGTTTTAACAGGCAAGTGTAATTCCGACTGTGTTGTGTATTGGACTCTCCTGGGGCGGCGTGGCTCAGGGGTAGAGCGGGGCGTCCAATGATCGAAGGGTTGGTGGTTCGAATCCCGCTCAAGCCCATGTCCATCCCATTGCCGTTGTGTCCTTGGGCAAGACACTTAACCTACTTGCCTCGTAAAAAAAGTTTGGGAACCCCTGGTCTAGCCTGTACCCCCCAGACATGTTGCTGGCCCCGTCAAAACAGTATCCTATCAGCCTCTCCATGGGCAGGTCGAGGCGTAAAAGTCTTTTATACACAAAAACAGCGTCTCGGCTGTTGTGTCTGGGGCATTGTAAAAACCCCAAAAGAAGTTCTGAGCTTCCAAGTTGTCATCGGCGAACTGTATATTACACGAGAATTGTTCTTTTCCAGTGAGTGACATCAGTGGTTCCGTCAGAGCTCAAGCCAAAGAATGGGCTTTTGGATGCTTTGCCTCTAATTTGTCGCTGAATATCATGGGCAAACAGCTGTAAGATTTCGTTTTGGATGTTGTTGGACATCCAGTTGTCTCTCTTTTGGAGCCAATTTTTCAACTTGGGATCAGACTCGGTGCGCACTCTTTCCATCATGAGCTGCCATAACACCCCATCCCTATTTGCATCATCCCTCAGTGGAAGCCCCTGGCGCCCGAGGGGGGGTATAGGCGAACAGACTCAGTTAACTCTTCAATACCTGATGCTGAGGCTGAACCTGTCGTCTCTGTTTCTCTCTGACGTTTATCAGATTTAGTGGGACTGTCACTGGGACCGGCGGGACGTTTAGAAAATAAATCTGATATTTTTCTTTTCTGCGAGTGAGACATTCTGTGCTAGCAAAGTCTGACTACTAGCTAAAATCGACTGACTGCGCAAGCACTGTATCACTGTAGCTCAGTGGTTCGTTGCGCGTGGGAAGGGCGGGAGACGGGAGGTGAATACAATTAGTTGTTTCACCTGTCATTCAATCAGTCTGTGACAGTCTGTCATCACTTGAAAGTCTACTCTGCTGCAATCTTGTCGGTTTTACACGTATGATTGTGTACGTACAGTAGTGTAATGAATGAATGAAAACTTTATTTAACAGATTGGAGAATGGCTACAATACAGTACGGCTCAATACACACAATATTAAAATGGTGAAGTGCTTTGAGCAGGATAAACTTATAATATACAGTGTTACAGTTATACAGTTACAGTATATAATATACAAATATATAAATACTGTCATAAAAAAAAGAAAAAACTTGTGTAATTAACTGTGCTATTTCCTTGCCGCCAGGAGGACACTACCGCATTACCCTGGTCTGCTCTGTACTAAGAAGTACCCTATTCCCCGGTCCCAGTCGGAACGCTTTTCAGAGACCCTCCCCGCCCACGCGCCTCCGGGCCGCGTTATATCCTTTTTGTCGTATTGTCTACCAACTATGACCAGCGCTTTTCACTGCCCCAACCTAGGCTAGGATGTGGGATTGTGGGAGGAACATTCTGGCCCCAGACCTAAACCTCGTAGCACCACATACCCACTACTATAGACATGCTCCCTTATCTTTGCTGTGTGCCACCAGCGTGTATTGTTCTTAACTCTTTCAGTGCCCACCACGACATAACACGTGTTATCAGCCCGCCCCCTGAATGCCCACCACGTCAATTAGCGCGTTATATTTCATCAACCGAGTCACCCGTTGGTAAACCAGCCCCATCAGAAGCTCAGATGTGAAAAAACCGCCCCCTATCGTCTCCAAGATGGTAATGCACCCTTTTGGAATGGACTCAATGAAAATGGATGAGAAAAGAAAAATCCGGAATCCACATTTTACTTCTCAGGCATGTAACCCGAGCCGATCGGATTCATTGTGGACCATCAGAACAGCGTGGAATATGTGTAGCGTTGGATCAATAAAAGCGATCGATTTTTGGAATGGCGATCAGGAATTGGAATGATCTTTTTGGAGAACATCTGATCTGAGGTAAGGAATCTATTTTACAAGTCTTGGGATAATCAGAGTTATATTCGCTGAGCTCTCAGCGTTCGCCCTATGTGTGTGTGTGTGTGTATTTGTGGGCGATGGCTTTGAGGAAATCAGAGAATCGATTTAAAAAAAAAAGAAAAAATTATTATCTTTCTTCCCCTCCTTTTTCCCGATTTTTCTCCCATCCCACCCTTCCCGGTTGTTGCGTACTTTCCCCTACTGTTGGTCCGGGAGACCGGAGACTGTCACATGCTTTCCTCCAACGCATGTGCAGCCTGGGGCAGGCCAACCTGGCCGCGCAGGTTCTCACCGGGGAGAGTGTGGCGTGTGGGAGGCCACACTATCTCTCCTCAGATCCAACCCTCGCTGAGCAGGCGCCCCGACCGAACCGTGGGGGTCGCTGTCCACAACGCCCAGGACTCACCCTTCAGCTTCCCACCCCCTGATACAGCCAATTGTATCAGCGTGAGAGGACAGCCAAGCTGATAGCAACACCGGGAGCTGGATTCGAACAGGCGAATCCTAGTGTCTCCCGGTGTTGGTGACGAACGTAATCTCCGTGCGCCACCTGCCCCCCTTGAGAATCGATTTTTAAGATCGCCTATATAGCGTGCATACGTACACATATACTATCGATAATCTAGCGTTTATTTGAAAACGATTCATAAATAGGCCGAAAAATTACAACGTTTTTGTGTATTCTAGAATATTCCAGTACAGGGCATTTATTATGGAATCTTTTTATTTTCCTTGAAAACGAGGGCTTTTCAAAATGCTATAAAACGAAAATGAACCGATAAAAAAACAATCCGCTTCGACAATGTTGACTGCAAACAAGTCATTGATAAGCGACAGGGAGATTAGACACATAGCCATAATTTAAAACATAGATTAGGCGTTTTAACGCTATCATTGAAGTGGGTGGTGGCACTCAAGCACTAAATCATGCGCCCCCTGCTGGCACTGAAAGTGTTACAGTTTTTCTCAGTCGCTTTGGTGCATTTTTCACATCACTATTTACATTTGCACAACAGTTAGTATTCATGTCAATGAAAATGTCAGTGTCATCAAAATGAAAAGTCCTGACACCATTGTTTATGAACAAGATAGTCAAATGGCTTTGTCATGTTTTCATTATGACAGATCACTCTGTAAGTGTTTTCCAAAGCAAAAAAGTCAGATCTTGGTGACACTACCTGAAAATGCTCAAGACAGCACTATACACTATTTGCACAGCCATTTGAAATCTACAGTTACACATTACTGTACACACTGTACACATTGTAATATTCCCTCCTTGTTGGTCTGGGACATCAATGGTTGCTCTCTGTCCAATGTGATTTCTTCCACGCCTTCTACCTTTTGCCAGATTGAAACCCGCCTCATCAACGTATAATGTGTGCAGCGGTTCCCTGGTACACGCTTTATCCCAGAAGAGAGAGAGAAAAACTATAAACTTTTCCTGTGTAACATGCATTTTGGACAACATTATTGTACAGTATGAACTGTCATGTAAGTGTACTGCATGGCACTACACAAGGTAAGCAGTTTACAGCACTGAACATTAGAGTATGCATAGAACACATAAATGTTTTACCTGTGCATACTGGTGCCGGATCTCCTTCACTCTGTCGCTGTTCCGGTCAAATGGCTCATTGTACTACAATTGTTTCATGCACATTTAATTTCCCCTGAGCACTCTGTCAATTGTAGCGATTGAAATGGATTCAATATTCCCAAAGATATTGGCATCCTCTATAACAGCGCTTTGTATCTCTCTCAACCGTATGGCATTGTTTGCAATCACCATTGCATAAATGGCTTCCTCTTGTTGCGGAGTAAAAAGGGGCCCTCTTCCACCTCTGCGAGGTTGTCTTGCAATCCTATGTGGTGCAGAGTAAAATTACAGTAATGTACAGCAAACATGAGATATACTGCTTTACAGTAACCCATATTACTGTAGTGTACAATAACAGTGCTTCCCACTTGTAAAATGCTGCAGTACAGTACCATACTGTAAATATGGCAAATCTTTACTGTAACACTACTTTACACTATAATACAGTAAATCTGTGCTGCAGTAAAGCTGTAAGTCTAAATGTAAAATGTAAAATGTAAAATGTGACAAGTTCTTGTCCCACTGCAAGCTTCATGTATGACACAATGGCAGTAGTGTAGTGCAGATTGTTTAGTGCTGAATTACTGTCCAGTATACACACCTGCTCTCCCGACAAAATGTTTGAATACAGTAATTTTATTTACAGTGTTCTCTCAACATTTGGCTGCACCCTTCGACCAACCTCAGCCATTGTGAGGCCGTGATTGACAACATGGTCCACAATTGACAGATTTTGACAACTAGATCAACATTTTTGTATGTAATGACTCAAGCAATGAAATGAGGACTATTAGTTTGATAGGGAATGACTATTCAGCAGGCATAAGTATAGTTAATTTTGACTGACATGACATAAGCAAATGATAATGTTATAAAACAGCAGAGAATTGTATGAAAGCAATTGATGCATGTCCAAAAGCATTTGCAATTTGTTCAGAGGAATGAGAAACTGCTATTATGATGTGCACAAATGACCAAATGTTGTGGAGGTTGAACTAACAGTTATGAGAACTTTAATTCTGATCAGAGAAATGCACCAAAGCAATTGAGAAAAACTGGTAATAGTACTTGATTATGTGCTGTGACTCCCTGAGACCAGATGTGTGGTATTTATATTCTTAGGCTATGTTTGTAGTGTAGTGTGCAGTGTGATTCTGGATTAGTTCGTGACCATTTCCAGACCTGGGTGCAGGATCAGCACCATTTCCCACGTGTGCAGTGCTTTAGGGGCAGAACAGATAGTGGGGGTGGGAGTAGCAGCTTGGCGTTGGCCTACAGTGCAGAGAAGCGCTTCCTTTTTTAACCACCCTAGGCCTACGGGCACTGGTCTTTTAGATTAGGTTAGTTAGTAGTTATTTATCTAGGTTATGAACTTGTATGCTATATATATATATTTCCTGTAATAAAGTATTTCTTATTGTTTCTTAAGCATTCTCCCGTGTCTGTTTGTGGTCTTGGGGAAATTCATGTGTGGTAGGTCAGCTGAGCCCTTTGGGAAGTGTATCCGTGCGTTTGCACACTTTAACCCTAGATCTGGATACTTCCCATGGGGGTCTGGTGACACATACATTTGTAGCATAACCTACTACTATCTGTGGTAATAGCAATGTTTGTTTAAATGTTGTTGACAGTCTCGCCCAAATACTATAGCATGAGTTGTTTGAGTTGACATAGGTCTACCTCCCTCTGTTGTATAGCAAAACCAATATGCCTGCTTAAGTCCAAAGTTATGTGTTCTTCTGAAAATCTATTATAATATATTTCTCTGTATTTGGCCATAGAGAAATAGTCTTGCCAATGTGAGAATGATGTGTGTGATATTTCATAGAGAGGCGAGGGAGGAGGAAGGGGGAGAGGGGAGTGGGGGGAATGAAGTGATTTAGTGCTAGCAGCCATAGCCATAGAAAAGTGCAAATGTTTTCCTAAGGCTTGCAGCACTTCACAGCTCTGAGTTTTACTAAACACTGACATCAACATATGCATATATACACACACACACACACACACACACACACACACACACACACACACACACACACACACACACACACGCACACACCTGGCAATACCACCCTTAAGAGTCAGACAATAACCATGTGTAGATTGAAATGTCACTGAGGTCGAAACCGTGCACACACACACACACACACACACAAAAACACACATTCTACCGTAAATCACATACTTTAACTATATTAATTTAAGCTGTGGGACAATATTAACAGATCATAACACGTCCCGACTAACCATGTCAAAACTAATGGTGATGACAAACATACTGGGGTGAGAGAGTGTGAGAGAGAAGAGAGAGAGAGAGAGAGAGAGAGAGAGAGAGAGAGAGAGAGAGAGAGAGAGAGAGAGAGAGAGAGAGAGAGAGAGAGAGAGAGAGAGAGAGAGAAAGAGAGAGAGAGATGCTTAATTTTTCCACTGTCAACATCTTTTAGTACCTCTGTGCGTAGCATCCGGCCCGCCCCCCCCCCTCTCTGCTTCACCTCATGGGCTGTTCCTTCCTTTATCATCTTTCAGCACTCTCTCACATGGTGCTTGAGGCCATGCAGTCGTACGTAGCTAGCTGCCTCAGTCTGACTTACTACGCTCAGCCCTGTTGATGAGGGGTTGGCACAATCACTCTGTGGATTGGAATGTGAAAAAGATTTTCCTTTTACCCAAATGTGTCCAGTATGTTGTTTCTTAACCCTTTAAAGCTGCCGTAGGCAATTAGCAAGAGTGGGTTTACCTACCCAGCAGGAATAGAGCAAGCTCTGCATCAAGTCCAGGCATTTTTCCCATGCATTTTAAATCTGCATTTTGCTATGATGCACCTAGCTCATGGAATGAACTCCAACAGCCTGAGATTCTCCCCTCTGTTGCAAGGACTTTAAACCCTTGATCTCCAACCACCGTCAATCAAGTTGTACATTTTAATTGATTGTTATGCTTACTTGTCTTATTGTTATGATTTTATATGCCTTTTTTGCTTAACTCTGTATGTACACTTGACATGACTGTAAATGAGCAAAACCTCAGTTGCCTTTCGAGTTTAAATAAAGGTTTGAAATGAAATGAGGAACAAGGTTTTCCACAGACTCCCAGAGGCCCCGGCAGCTTTAACCTCAACAAAAAGAAATACTGTGTATATATTTCCAAGCTTCTGATGGTTCTTGAGGACATCGATGGTGGTCTTAGTTTTCCGATGCGACCCCAAGAACACCACTTGGCAGGCCGAAAACCTCTGATTGGCCAAAAATAACAGCTCCCTGCATCAATAACCAATCAGATGTGTTTGGCCTGCCAGGTGGTGTTCCCAGGGTCGCATCGGAAAACTAAGACCACCAGCAAATTCTTTGTCAAGAAGTACACACAACGTGCAAAACCACCTGCCAATCATTTATTAAATTTCTTTCTTTTTGTAAACGTTTCTTTTGTAAGTATAAAGCTGCTGGTGCCTCTGGGAGTCTGTGGAAAACCTTTGTTGCGAGATGCATGGGCTTGAAAAGTGCAGAGCTTTCTCTATTCCTATATTCTGTAATGTTGTCAAACAGCGACCTCTAGGCAAAAGAGCCCAATTGTTGTCATCTTTTGCCTAGACTAGGTTGCTGTTTGACAACATTACAGATTCTACCTTTAACTCATTCAGCGCCGGGGATTAGTTATCGCCCTGTGGTCGCATTGCCACACGTTAAAATATAGGACTGAGTCACCTTGTTTGTAGAGCTATAACTATATTCTATATTATAGCTATGGATACAATACTATGGCCCATTTGACATCACCTATCTATCGTTCAATATGTGAGAAATAATTCATTTTTCCATCCATACGTTCCCGTGTTATACCGTGGTGAATATAAGTATGGTTTTAGAGCGGTCTAGGGTCATTCATGAAATCCTGAGTTAAGACACCAAGACTGTTAACAGAATCAGGCTATAGGGCGACAATAATGTGGTCAAGAGGCATGGTTTCTATCTTGAGCCTTAACTGGCATGGTTTATTATTCACATGGCAGAGCAGTAACACATGAGTCCTTCTCGTGAGAGGTAGGTGGGGGAAGAGAAAGAATGGGAGGAGACATCTCTATTTATACTCGCCACCTGGTGGTGTCCATGAGTGGCTCCGCCTAGAGCGCCCTCTAGTGGAAACAGTTATATATGCAGTTAGACAGTTACTAGTGGAAACAGTTATATATGCAGTTAGACAGTTACTAACAATCCTACCTAGAACCTCTGACTTCAACACTCCCACTTAGGTTTGTATTAGCATACTGGGTAACTTCTTCGAAATACATTTTACAAAGGAAATAATATACTCCAAAAACATCAAAAGAATATGGCAGTCAATATCTACACACCAAACATGGCCTCTGCAAATCTCTTCAATTTCAATTTGGAAGCAGGTTTCGTTATAGCGTCTGCTACCATGTCGTCCGTTGGACAATACATCAGTGTCGTCCTTTCTTCTCTGATGACAGATCTGATGAAATGGTATTTTATATCGACATGTTTACATCTCTGTCGGCACACAGGGTTTCTAGCAATCGCAATGGTTCCCTGGTTGTCCTCGTAAACAACAGTCTTCTTGTATACATAGGTATCTATCCCTTCGAGCAGTTGTTCCAGATAAATACACTCCTGTATGGTCATAGCTAGAGCCATATATTCGGCTTCACAAGTTGATAGAGCCACGGTGGGCTGCTTCTTTGTTTTCCACGAAACCAGTGAGCTATCTGCGTTCAAACTCACACAATATCCTGTGGTACTCCTTCTATCTGTGGTGTCAGCTGCCCAGTCTGCATCACTGTAGGCTTTAAGTCCTAGACCCTCGCTGCTCTTTCTGAAACACAGTTGTCTGTCTGCTGTACCGTTAAGATAACGAAAGACATGTTTTGCTGTGATCCAATGCTCCTCTGTGGGGTCAGCGAAATGCTGTGACAGTTTACTCACTACAAAACATAGGTCAGGGTGGGTACATGTTGTTAAATAAATGAGGCTACCCACAGCTTCTCTGTACATTTTTACATCTGTCAGTTTCTGAGCATCCTCCTGATAGTCTAGTTTTTGATCACATGGTGTTTCCCTTGATCTACATTCTTGCATGTCGAAACGTTTCAGGATATTTTCCACATATCTCTTCTGGGATATTTTTACACAATTGGCAGACTGTTCAAAATCCATACCTAGAAAATGCTTTAACCTCCCAAGGTCTTTCATTTTGAATCTGGTGGAAAGCATCTCTTTCACCTGTGCTAGGCTCCTGGTGTTGTCTGCTGCTATGATCAAATCATCCACCCAAATGACGATGATCACTTTTCCTGACAGCTTTGACTCCCTCGAGTAAACACAGGGGTCTACTGGGTTCTGTAGGAAGTGATCTTTGATAAGGCATGTATGAAGCATCTCGTTCCAATTTCGCCCAGACTGTTTCAGGCCGTAAATGGATTTTTCCAGCTTACACACTAGCTTCTCTCCTTTCCTTTCGTAACCCTCAGGTTGTTCCATGTATATCTCCCTATCTATAGGTGCGTGCAGATAGGCTGTTTTCACATCCATCTGATGTAAAATCAGATTGTCCTCAGCTGCTTTCTGCATCACTACCCTTATACTGGTCAGATTGGCTGTGGGGGAGAATGTTTCACCGTAGTCTATCCCCTCCCTCTGACTGTAACCCTTAGCTACAAACCTTGCTTTGTACTTATCGTGGCCTTCAATACCCTCCTTGATTGAATACACCCATTTTCCTCCCACTGTCTGTCTGCCCTCTGGTAACTTGGTTAGAGTGAAGGTGTGGTTGTCCTCTAGGGACCTCATCTCCTCATCCATCGCTCTCTCCCATTTACTTGATTCAGGGGACACTATGGCCTCTTTAAAGGTCTGAGGTACCCCACTAACTACCCTGTAGCAGTAATCAACGGTGGTGGGTGTACTGTCCTCCTCGTCACTCCCTTTCCGAGCATAGTCTGTCAGATACTTTGGGGGTCTGTGTTCCCTCAAGGGGTACCTCCCCCTGCTTGGGGCACTTGACGTCACCCTCGGGTGCTCCTCGTCATCGCCCTCTGGGGGTGGCTGACTGTCTGCCTGCACGACCGTGCTAAGTACACTGGGCTGATGTGTCTCTGTTTCTAGACACCTTACTCGGAGTCCAGCTCTGGCTCCTCTGTCTGTGTCTCGCCCTCACATGTTGTCTTTGTGACAAACTTGACTAGCCTGTGTTTCTGCACTACCCCTTTACCGGGATAATAAACCAGGAAAGCGGGGCTTCCCTTGTCATGCCCTACAAAGAGTCCTTTTTCACATCTGGACACAAGCTTTCCTCTGTCCTGCAGGTACGCATAACACACTGATCCAAATCGGTGCATTCTGGCTAGATTACACTTCTTTCCTGTCAGTGCTGTATACAGGGTGGTGCCCGTGTGCTTATTGAAGCACCTGTTTCTGGTGTAAGCGGCTTCTTGCACCGCATAGTGCCATAGGCTCTTAGGTAAGTTACTACCTACTAGCTTACACCTAGCCATCTCGAAAAGAGTGCGCCATTCTCTCTCTGCCACTCCGTTCTGGTGTGGGGAATATGGACATGACGTCTCGTGTCTTATCCTGTTCTTCCTCAACAACAGCAGTAGTATTTGGTAACCATAGATCTATATTCTGCCTGAAACTGGTGTTCAAAGAGATAAGAGAAAAGGATGTCTGTTACCTTGGGTTAAGGAATTCAGTAACTAATCAAAATCATGTGTTCTAGTCTTATAGAAACAGTCAAAGTGGAACAATTGGCAATCAAATATAGTTTAAACCTGATTTAACTAGGGTGACTTAGCTCATAGAGTTGCATACAACTGTTGGCAGCTGCAGACAATAGATCAAGAGTCACATATCCTGTGTTATCTGTTAAACTGGCCCTGTGGCATGACATGTGGGGACAGCTGCCGTAGGAGGGACTAGGATTCAGTATCTCAGTAACTCAAGTACCCTTTCAAATGTCTGTTTCTATACCTAAATTAGCTTAAAATGAACTGCAAATGATCCTGTTATATTGTGGTAATAATCCTGAATCTAATGATATGAAATATGCCATGTTTATGAATAAGAATCACAGAGTTTGAAATTAAGCCACTTCTGAGACTCCATTGGAAAAATACTTAACGTGCTGAATAATAACTGTATAAAATAGATATTGATTTAAGTTAAAAGAATATGATTAGGAAACTATACAAGTGGAATTAATGATAAAAGACTGTGATTCTGGTCAAGTATAAAGCAGGTTTGAGTAGAAAATGGTATCTATGTGTTCATCTGCTTATCCCCGATTCAAAAATACACATCTTGAATTGTGAAACAGAACTGTAAAGTAAATTTAGACAGTAAAACTATTCTTTGGTTGGAGGCAAGGGAGACGGTTGGTGGGCTCCAGGGGACGGCCCTTCTTTCGGGTTCGGACTTGGGGGGCCCGTGATTGGAGGAGAACATCTGCTTGGCGTCGCTCCTGTGACATCACGCGGACACTCCCGGCTATGGATTAAAAAGGGGGTGTTGTGACTGTGGAGACACACTGAAAACGGAACCAACACAGGAACACACCCACCTTTTCACACAGAGGACGGCGCGAGCAGAGGAGAACAAGGAGAACAAGCTTTTGGAACGAGAACAGAATCCTCTTTGTTATCAACAGAGAACAAAGACAACTCAACAATTACCATTCTTTAATCTACTTTTTTAGTCTAGTCTGGATCGCAGATGGCATAGTGTCTAGTGATCCGACTATAGCATTCGTTATTTTAATTGAACCAGAACCATTGTGATTACACTTTTAACTTTGAATTAAAACCAGATTTGAGACAACTTCTCCTTCATTTCTCCTGCTTAGCTGCCGTCGAACAAGGCCAGTATGGTCTTTTGAAAGTACCAGGGTTTTTAGAACGGGCAATTCACAACGCAGAGTATTGGTTCTGATGTCATCAGAACAGAACATAGACCCTAGGTGACTTCAAACTCTCTGTTTGTGAATTCGGTCCCGTTGTCGGACCTCAAACATCTTACTGTACCATAAGGGGCTATGTCCACCAGGAATTTTTCCGTGGCCTGGAGTGTGTCACTCTTTGCTTTAAGAAAGTAAACAAACACTGCTCCTGTGCACACGTCTGTAAAAGACTGTACATATCTAAAGTCTCTTATGGACTCGTTTCTTACTGGACCGGCAAGATCTGTGTTAACCAACGCAAGTGGAACTTTTACTTTTTCTGTGGGATTTCTGTTTCTCGATTGAGCAAACTTCCCCTTTATGCACACGACACATTCTTTATCAGGTCTATGCTTTTCACCTTCAATATGCATGCCCTGTGCGTCTCCTCTCTCTTTCGCCAACCCGTAGGTGCGCTTTCCGTCTGCCAGCTCTATGCTGTGTCTCTCCGGGCGGAAAGTTCTGTCAAAGTTCTTGAACTGACTCCTGTCGTTGATGACGTGGGACGACGCACCTGTGTCCACGATCAGTCCCTTCCTTTGGGCCTGTTGCAGCTGTGTTGGCCTGGTGACGTACGCCGTCTGCGCCCTGGGGATGAAGCCCTCTCGTTCCGCTACTCTCCAGTCGTCTCCTCGATCCGTCTCACGCCGACCATCGCCGCCATCTTGTCCCTGCGCGTGTCGCGCGCCCTGGTCGCGTTTCTTCATGCACGCTCTGCCTGCGTGCCGCGTGGATCTGCAGGAGCCACACCAGACAGTCCTTGTGCAGTTACTTCTCCGATGGCCTTTCTCTCCGCATCGCCAACACGCCAGCTCCGTCGTGGTCCTGGTCCTCTCCCTTGGCATCGCTCGGGCCTTTAGCACCCTCTCCCCCGCCTCCGCGGCAGCTGGGTGGGTATCTTCTGAGGCCTCGAAGTTCCTTAACTTAGCCTTGAACTGTCCCACCATCATGTCCGTTGAACCGTGTGTTACCAGGAGTGTGAACGGTTTGTACAGCTCCGGTAGTCCTCTCATCATCATCGCCATCATTAGCCCATCGCTTGGTGCTTCTCTGGCACTCCTCAATGGCGTTGTGATCTGCTCCGCTCTGTTGGCGTATTCGGTCACAGTCTCGGTTTGCCCCTTCCTCAGGGTCGTCAGTGCTATGTAGAGGGCCATGACTCGGGGTCTTCCTCGCTCCCACGCAAACCCCCCGCCGCTGAGAGATCGCGCTGTGCAGGTGAAAAGATGTGACGGCTGCTTCCTCGAGTACCGGAGGGGACACGTGATGTAAGGCTTCGTCCACATTGCAGCCGGCTTGTGGGAGGCATGGCCTAACAGCGTTCAAGACAGGGGAGGGTAGAATTGGACGATACGAAATTGGGATGGGAGAAAAAAGTAGATAAAAAAAAAAAAAAAATTCCATGCCTTTTGAGCAATATCTACCACCTTCGCCGGTGAGGTAGCATGACATGATTTCTAGTTTCATATTATACCACTACCTTTGCACTACCTTCGGAAATTAGTCTGCTATAGAGCCCGTGAAATATAAGATAAGATAAGATGATCCTTTATTAATCCCCTTGGGGAAATTCAGGTGTCAAAGCAGCATGGGGGGTACAGAGCTTCACAGTCCTATACATTCCAGTATCTATATACACTATAGATACAATATCAAATATAAATACAAATACAAATACAATATAAAAAGTACAAAAAACAAGATAGCCCAGTGATTGTACTTGGATATGAGTCTCAAGTTCTCACGTCCCGGCTAATCAGGCTTAACTTATTCCCCGCCAACGACGAGTATACTCGTTATTGGGCGCCAATCATTGAAGGCCAACAACGAGTATACTCGTTATTTGATCGTTATTTCTTTTATTCGATATTTCTATTCATTACAGGCGCACGGACTCGGGGTTAAGATGGGGTATCCTCATGAGAATGTGTGAGGATTGGTTCATTCCCCGCCACACGCTTCTTAAGGTACTGTGATGATTGGTCCGTTGCCTAACGCACACTTCTAGGTCAAGTACCAATTACCATCACGCACCTGATGTGTGTTCTAATCAGCGCTCCAGAGGCTTCATATACTGGGACCTTCTTTCAATCGTTGTCGGGTCGTTTTGAGTACTACTGCTTTGAATACTTCTGTTTCTGCCTGTTGTTCCCCGTTGCTGTGCCTCGTCTACTCTCCCTCCAGGACATCTGTGGATTGCCGCTGGTGAAGACCTTGTCCCCCCGTTTTGAGCTGCGCCTCGTTTACCCGCTTTACTCTTGCGCTTTGGTGAGTTTGAACCAAACCCCTTTTGGACTATTCTGTTTTGTGTGTTTTGAAGAACACTGAAGAGTTCTATTTTTGCTTACACTTGACTCAGCTAAGTTGTGTGTTAAAGGAGACACTGAAGATTATCATTTTGCTTGCACTGGACTCAGCTGGGGTGTGTGTTTAAAAGAGACACTGAAGATTATCGTTTTTGTTTTGCACTGACCCTCAGCTAAATTGTGTGTTGTGGTGAACACTGAAGATATCGTTTTGTTTGTTCTGGACTCAGCTAAGGGAGGAGGAGACCGCACTGCCTCTGTGTGATGTGGACTGTTATTGATCTCTCTCTCTCTCTCTCTTTTCCACCTCGAGTTGAAGCTGGGAGTATCTGCAGAGCCGCTTCGGCATCAACACCGTTTCCCCACCTCGAACACCAAGAGGATCTGCAGAGCCGCAGATAACTCTGCTGAAGGCAGTCTCCCTTTGTTTCAAGATTGTTACTTGCTCCTTTTTGACTCTGAAAATAAATACGCCCTAGTATTTGGCTAACTCTGAACTACCTGTCTGTGCCGTGCGTTTGAGGTCGGTTTCAAACCCTAACAGAATGTAAAAGTGCAATACCGGCCGCATCACGCTAGACGGTGGTATCGAGCACCCTTTCTACCCTTGTATCTTTATCTGCGGGACGGCCCCAGGTCTCCGGTTTCATGTTTCCTTGTCGGGCAGGGGCAGGGGCAGCCGTTCTGCCGGTTCCATCGAAGCGCGTCAAATATCTCCGATCCATATGTTGTGGTCAATTATGCCGTTGACAAAATGGACATTGGATATACCAGATGGCGATCAAACAATTGGAATATTATTTTTGGAATACTCCCGGACACAGGTAAGGACGATTTGACGTAAATTTGACCTTGATCCTGGAATGCTTTCATACCGATCGGGCTGATAACCGTTTTAGTGTTCAATGCAAATTTTATTTCATGATGGAACATAATAGCTATGATATAGACTTGATTTCGGGGTGATCGCATATACAGGCAAGACATGGCAATATATAGTGGAATCAATGTATAGGGCTTTAATGTAGTATTTTGGAGGGATCTTTTACAAATCTTTTAAATTCTTGAGTGGTCAGAAATTGTTTGCTTTTTAACCAAATCTGAGTAATTAATAGCAGTCATTAGACCATCAGATAATGTCCCAAGCCCCACCACACTTAGAACTGTCAGAATCTGAATAGGCAAGATTCAAAACATAATGTTTAGTGCATAGAAAAGACAGACACCCCAGTGTTGAACCTCATCTGGTCCACTTGTGGTCCAACGTTCCCTCCCCCTAGTACTCCCCAAACCCAGCCCCCCACAACCCTTCCAGACAAAGCTTAGAAAAGCTTCAGAAAGACACACACATCGATTCTTGTATTGTTGTATTCTTTGTATGCATTCGGAATGGGCTGTTGCGCTTTAATAGGATGGAATGCACAATCAATAGACGGTTTTAACATTGTAAATGGGCCCATGTTTATTTCCTGTTGCAGTCTTTGTTAATATCAATAGCTCTCTCTCTCTCTCTCTCTCTCTCTCTCTCTCTCTCTCTCTCTCTCTCTCTCTCTCTCTCTCTCTCTCTCTCTCTCTCTCTCTCTCTCTCTCTCAAAAGATATCCTAATGAGACAGAGCTCAGCTTCTGGCATATGCTCTGTGTGTGGGACAATAAATGAATGTTAAGATATTCTTCGGAAGATCAGATGCAGTGTAATAAAATAATGCAGGACCTGCTCAGAGGTCTTAATTATCCTCAACACACACACACACACACACACACACACACACCGGAACACACACGCATGCATTGTCTCTGTAGGATCGCCGATGCGATTCGTCTCTGCGATTCGTCTCTGCGATTAACCCATCCCGTCGTCCTTCCCCCCCAAGGGCAGCCGGGAGCAGACAGGCGTCAACGTGAGCCGCGCCAGGGGACCAATCCAAGTGCTCCTGTCCGTCTTCGTCAAGGACGCCACAGTGTTAGCGATCTGTTGTTGTGCATGTTTTTCCATTGGGTTTATCTTATCGGGGGGGAAACCCTTGCGAGCACGGGGAGAACATGCAAACTCCACACAGAAAGGCCTGGGAGATACCCCACCTGGGTACCTGGCATCATGGAAACCTGGTCCCCAAGCGGGAATCGAACCCTGGACCTTCTTGCTGTGAGGCGACAGTGTTAACCACTACACCACCGTGCCGCTATGTGCCGCGTATGTGTGTGCGTGTGTGCAATGTATGCATGTGCTTGTGAGTTTATTATATACATTATACATTATACATGTATGTGTGCATTGTGCACATATGTGTGTGTGTGTGTGTGTGTGTGTGTGTGTGTGTGTGTGTGTGTGTGTGTGTGTGTGTGTGTGTGTGTGTGTGTGTGTGTGTGTGTGTGTGTGTGTGTGTGTGTGTGTGTGTGTGTGTGTGTGTGTGTGTGCGTGCATGCATGCGTGGGTGCATATATGCGTGTGTCAGTGGGGTTGTTTTGGGACCTTTGCTACCTCAGTAAAATGTGTAAAGCTAAATATATTGGCAGTGGAAACACACTGGCCTTGGAGCCTTCTGTGAGTTTTCACCTTCAGAAAAACTGGCAGAGGCTAACTTAATCCTACTCCTGCAGGGCAAGGCCAGGCCAACAAACTGGGAGGAGAGAGAGAGTTCAAGTTTCTTTAATAGTTGTCATACAGAAGTACAGAATAGAGAGAGAGAGAGAGAGAGAGAGAGAGAGAGAGAGAGAGAGAGAGAGAGAGAGAGAGAGAGAGAGAGAGAGAGAGAGAGAGAGAGAGAGAGAGAGAGAGAGAGAGAGAGAGAGAGAGAGAGAGAGTATGCAGAAATATTAAAATGGCAAAAATAACATTTGTGCTGCATATACTACATGCAAAGAACTGCATGGTTTTTGTCCAAACGTGTATGGGATTCGCATAAAGTGAGAATGTGTGTAAAGGGGAGACTTGTGGACCCGTAGAACACATTTTCATTCAGATATCTTGAGGTGAGAGGTCAAGGGGCCCCTTTGAAAATGGCCATGACAGTTCTGTAGCGTTATGGCTTGCTCAGCACCTGTCTGCATATATCTCGCTTCAGCGTATATACACTGAATAAAAAATTCCACCATGTACCTTTACATGCCAGCATTCATCTGGCCACACCCCCATCCGCTTACCACCTACATAAGCAGGGGTGGGGCCACACACTCATCTCCTTCTCAAATTTCATCACAAGCTTAGTGCTGCTCACATGCCCACTTGACGTGAAGAAAAATATTTTGTCTGAGGAAAGGAAGAACAAGGAGATACGTTGACATCATATCTTTATTTTCTCTCTCACTATTTTCGAGAAAATACGGCGATATTGTCTTCATCACTGGAGTGTCTGGAAGATGATGATCATTCTAAACCTCCACCGGTTTTTTCGTATTAGGGGCTCGCGTCGCTAATATACTCCCCAAACTACAGTCCTCCTTTGCTGCGGCTGGATGGGTTTGACCCTCCTGCTATGCAGCTGGACTGTGGAAGTCTGTTGTGAGGGACTGGTTGGTTTTCAAGCCTGGGTGAGTAATGTTTGCTTGCGAGCACCACTTGTCTGTTAGTGCTATGGGGGCTAGCTGACAATTTTTACGAAAGCCGGCCCCAGATTAGGGTCCTCTGTTCAGCCTCTTAGGCGACGGTGGGGGATCTTGGTCTGAAGCCCATTATAGTCAACTAGTGGGCCGCGACCAGGAACTGGTGGTCCCAGGATTCTCTGGACGAGCGGATGCTTCTCTGTCCCGTGCAGGCCCCATCTTTCATATACAAATGAGAGTATACCCTAACGAGGAAATGTGGGCATGGATGTTCGTTATCGGAAGATCCATGTTCAAGTCGGCTGCAGCCCAGATGGGACTTGTGCTGGCTCCGCTGGATGTCTGGTAAAATCACCGTTGTAAACTGTGTTGACATCTCTTTTTCTCTTCTCTCTTAAAGGATGAGGAGGGTTTGGGCGGCTATGTGGCGTAGTGGGCAAGGCACTCGCCACGAAATGCTGGAGACGCTGGGCTCGTCAGTTCGAGCCCAGCGCTCCACATTTGCTTTCAGTTTAGCTGGTCGTCCGTACTAATACACATTGGCCGTATTAGGGGGTGGGAAACTGATGGGTGGGGATCGGGCGTTGTGGACAGCGACTCCTACAGGTCGGTTGGTGCGCCTGCGCAGTAGAATCAGGAAGTGTCGGGGGCAGCGTGAGCCTCCCACGCGTTACTCCTCGCCACTGAGAGATCGAGCTGCGCAGGTGAAAAGATGCGACTGCTGTTACCTCAAGTACCGGAGGGGACTTGTGCTATGTATGACTTAGTCCACATTGCAGCCGGCTTGTGGGAGGCAAGAAACAGCGTCCGTGACAGGGGAGGGTTGAATTGGATGATACGAAATTGGGATGGGAGAAAAATATAGAAAATGGGAGAAAAAGGAATGCTGTGTTCAACGTCGGTGCCCCGTTAGCCAGATTGCAGTTCGCTTGGCCTGCACTCACGGTAGGAAGGTCCCGACCAGACCTTAAACACTTCTTCTTCCTTCCCTTCTAAATGTTTTGTAATAACGATGTTTTCCAAAACGGGTGTTGCTGCAATACATTTAGGATACGACGCGTGTTGTGTGTGAATTGTCTTGTCGCTGGTATAGCTTCTCTCTCCATACAAATCGGGTTGTTGTTTTACATGTGTAAAAATTATCTGGTTAGTTGTGTTGAGAACATCATGTGTGTTCAGGTACCGTGAACTCACAACTAAGGGGGTTAATTAACCTATAAAGCTATGCTTAGTGACATATGAGTGAAGAATGAATTATTTTCTCAGCCTGTAATGACAATGAACAGTGTGTTCACATATTAACAGGGTTACCTGTTCAACTGGGCCGTATCAAGGGTAAGGTAGGAGGGGTGATCCCCCCGGTTCCCTGGGGCTTCCCCACCCTCCTCTCAGACATGTTGTTTACAATATATTGTGTCACTGTGTTTGTGGGGATACGATGTAACCCTTAGCTTAGTTGCTGGGGTTGTGCTAACCGCTTGAGAAACTATATTTTCCTAAAGAAAAGATTGTTTGGTCGCTTTTCGTGTGTGCTTAGCAAGGCCTGTGGCCGATACTAATAGAGGATTCTGTATTCTCTCGTTATGAAAAACGGCGTTCCTCTGTAGCAAGAGTGTACTTGCCATTTTTTGTGGTGATAAAGGGTTGTGTGTGTCTTGTGATCTACAACTGGGTTAGGTTGGCTACAGAAGCACATGTGTAAGTCTGGTACCGGGGCTCTTAAGGGGGCCCTCTCTATTCTGTGTTTTTTCCTTAGTAAAAATCAGATAGCAGGTTAGCACATGAGCTGTGTGAAGCTGTTAGACACTTCATGTAGCTGACTGTGACTGTGTGTCATGCTCTTTTTTGTCATTACATCGTATCATGGGTGTGGGGTCGTAAAGGGGTGCACTGGTAATCCTTTCCTCCCCTTTTGATGGGCAGGGGTTAAAACATCCTGTCCTTCAAGGTTCCTGTCACGTTGCTGTTCGGCACGTTACAGGGTAAGAAGGGGGGGGGGGGGAGTTTCCTGGTCCCACGCCCTGGAAGATTGGGCGTGTGCACCGCAGAAATTCCCCTGCCATAGAGTACGCCACTGTGCGCGTCTCTGTTGGTAAGACTTCCGTGAGTTGTTCAGGTCCATATGATGGATCTGTTTCAGGGAGTTGTCAGAGCTCCTCCTCACGAAGCTCCTACTCGGGCCTTCTGTGAGTTAGGACTCTCCTTCCCTGTGAGGGAGCCTCCTCAGAGTTCAGAGCCTCCTCCTCAGATTGTCAAGGTGAGTAGAACTTCAAAAAGGAGTCCTGCTCTATTGTGTGTATTCGATTCAATTCGATTATTGAGGGTGTATTGGTTCAGTGCCTCCTCCTCGGAGAGCCCTAACCCAAATTTTACATAGCTCAATGTTGCAATATATTCTTTTCAATCTATACAGCTTGCGTGGGAAGTCTCTCTGGGGATTTCCGTCTCCTCCCTATGGGAGGGTGGTGGGATGGAAAAATGTAAAAATGATTTACCCTCAGCTGCGTCACGAGGGATTCATGTCAGTCTGTGTTCTTTCTTTTTTGAATAAAAAGAGGAAGGTACATGAAGTAAGTTTCAAGTTTCTTTAATAGTTGTCATACAGAAGTACAGAATACTTTTATACAAAATGCTTCTTACTGTTACGCTCCAGAGACTGTGCTAGACAAGATAAGTATCAAATAACATAGTATAGCATGTAAATTAGAAGTAGAAAATGAGGTCACAGTGTTCAGTATAGACATATGTACAATGTTCGATGCAGAATAGACGTAACTGAGTTACCATATAATATACAATACTATGCAGTGTACTAATATACAATACTATATAGTGCAAAGCAGAAATGGGATGAGGTACAATTTAGGTACAATTTACAGTAAGGTGTGCGAGTTGTAGTGCAATCCTTTATCAATAAATATAAAGTGTGGGGAGTGGGTGCTACAGTGTGTTTGTTTAAAGTGAGTGTGTGCTATAAAGTGTGGGGAGTGGGTGCTACAGTGTGTTTGTTTAAAGTGAGTGTGTGCGTGTGGATGTGTGTGCTATGTGCGTTTGATGGTTGTTGTATAGTGTTCATTGTTCGTTGAGCAGCCTGATGGCCTGGGGATAGAAGCTTCTTCTGAGTCTTTCTGTGCTCGCCTTGAGACTCCGGTATCGCTTGCCTGACCGCAGCAGTTCAAAGAGGCAGTTGTTTGGGTGACTGGAGTCCTTAATGATTCTCTTAGCCTTGCCCCTGCACCTCTTGTTGTAAATGTTCTGGAGGGTGGGGAGCCCCCCTCCAATTGTGCGTTCGGCTGAACGTGTCACTCTTTGTAGTCTGCTTCGGTCTTGTGCAGTGCTATTCCCAAACCAGGAGGTGATGTTGCCAGTCAGGATGCTCTCTATTGTACATGAGTAGAAGTTCTTAAGGATCTTCTGACTGACTTGGAACTTCCTTAGGCGCCTGAGGAAGTAGAGGCGTTGTCGTGCCTTCTTCACAACACTGTCAATGTGTGTGGTCCATGTCAAGTCCTCGGATATGTAGGCTCCGAGGTACTTAAAGCTTAAAGTACGACGGCTCCGTGTCGTTCTCCCAGGCGACTTGGAGGAACAATGTTTGGTGTCTTGCTAGACTATCCATTGATGTGTTTGGGTCTCGATGCATACATAGTGCTGGCTCGGTGTGTTTCTGTTAAAGAATCACACAGGGGCTAAGTGCGCCTTGGTTGCTTGTTAAAACAGCGTTTTTATAGGGCAACTGGGATGGAGTTTTGTCTCTTCCGAGCGCCAGTTTACTAGGTTGTCTCGATGAATTCTCGTTCATATCTGGGGGATGTTAACGGAATAGATCAGAACATAGGTAGAGGGGTCTCACGCCCTTGGGGTGGGCCACTGAGCACGGTCTAAATGGGGACCGTCTGGGTGGCGCCCTCTTTTCATGTTTTAGATCGACACGCATACCTACCCCCTCTTCTGGAGTGGGCATGTCGGCGTGGTTAGGACACAGGACTGGTCTGGTCGCGCTGGTCCAGGTCAGTTAACCCGTTGTCCGCCGGGGATGCAGATCTGCTGTTCTGGTACCCTGAGGGACTTGTGTTTTTTTCGGGGGGAAAAATGCCGGGTCGGTCCGGGTGTCACAGGGTTAGGCGCTATGGAGACCCTTTGTTGGGTACATATTGTACTCTGCACTATCGTAATGGCTAACGGCCATACCAACCTGTACACGCCCGATCTCGTCCGATCTCGGACGCTACGCAGGTTCGGTCCTGGTTAGTACTTGGTTGGGAGACCGCCTGGGAATACCAAGTGCGGTGTGCTTAGGGCTGGTTCTCCATTCTTTTCGCTCCTCTCTCACGCGTGGCGAAGAGGGGGCTGTTGGGGTGGTCTTGGACCTCCTCTGGTAACCGTGTGCTTCCCGTGCCGCCGGGCCCGGTCCGAAGTAAAGTTTAGTTGATACCGTAGGCCTGGGATAACCCTTTTTTGAAAACTGAAACACTTGTACTGCGGTATAGCCAGTGTATGCCCGCAGGTGTGTTTTGGAGTTTTTTCTTGAGGGGTTATAGGAACAACCACCGTCTGTACAGAGAGGGTGGTTGATTCCCTGGTATGTTGGAGCAGAGTCAACTCCCGGGTTACCCGGTTGAGTGTGCCCCTGCACGTTCATGACATCTGCCAATCATGTCAGCCTTCTCTGCCTCGACCCCTCTGGGTGGTTTTTTTTTTAATGGAGGCTTTGTCATGCAACAACGCCAGCATACGCCCCTTCCGCCGGGGGGGCTGTTTTCAGCTGACTCCTTTGGCGCCTGTCTCGTCCGCAGTGCTCCAGGCTCAGGTTACAGCCTGTTGCCTGGTTTCCCCGGTGCGCTGCCCGCTTCCGTTGGTTAACCTTTTTTGTGTGCTTACGGCCATGCTGACTGCCTGTTCTGCAGGGTCAGTGTGCCAGGCGGTGTGCTATTGGGGGGGAAAGGGCCCGCTCTTGGAGGGGCCTTATCCGAATACGCTGGCGATGTGGGGGGCGGTGTCACTAAGTTACCACCTGGTGGGGTCTTGATGCCTAGCGTCATTGACCTCTCCGGGCCCTGTTACGGCCTTGCCACGGGGTTGGGTTTGCTCTTGACCCCGTGATTTCTGGGGGCAGTAACAAGGTTGTTCCTTCCGTTTGTTCCCGGGTGGCATGCGGGTTGTGCATGTGTGTAGTCGTGGGGTCAAGCCACGGTCTGCTCACCCTGTGCGTTGAGTTGCTTGAGTGCCTCTTCGCACGGTCGGATCCGTCGCCCTTGAACCTCCAATAGGGGGGGTATCCTTCATTAGGGAGGGTCGGGGGGGCTCGGTCCTCCCCGGTCTGATGGTTGTGGGGGGCCTCAGCGGGGTACATTCGTCGGGCTATGGCTCCGCTCAGCCCCTGTTATGCAGACAGGTGCTGAGCAAGCCATAACGCTACAGAACGAAGGGTTATGTATATAACCCAGTTCTGTGAGTTATGGTGCGCTCAGCACCTGGACGCCGCTGCGGCCCTTGATTTTTCATTGTGGTGAAATTTGTTGGGAAGGAGATGAGTGTGTGGCCCCACCCCTGCTTATGTAGGTAAGCGGATGGGGGTGTGGCCAGATGAATGCTGGCATGTAAAGGTACATGGTGGAATTTTTTATTCAGTGTATATACGCTGAAGCGAGATATATGCAGACAGGTGCTGAGCGCACCATAACTCACAGAACTGGGTTATATACATAACCCTTCGTTTTCCCCCTCCTGACAAGCTAGCATGCCACACCTCTGAAAGACAGTAATGTGCCCCTGCGGGTCTCTGCAAATGTACCCATGTTATGCATGATAGGGGTAGTGATACAAAGACGTTTTTTATGCAAAATATTAAATAAAATAATTATTATAAAATTTGTGAATTTGTGATGTAAAAAATATTTGTTAATTAAATATGGAGTATTATACAATGCATAACATACATAGATGCATGTTGCAAGATGCAAGATATCAAACAAAATCATTCATTGACCCATGCTATGCATCTCAGGGTTAACAAATGCAGGCCCTCGCAAGATAATAGTGTGTAAAGAGGCCATTCTAGAGATGCTGTTTTCCCTCAATATCTCTTCAAGTTGAAGTCACTGAAACCATGATAAACAACTCAGGTTTAGGGGCAGCCATCTTTAACACTTTCAGTGCCCAGCAGGGGGCGCACGATTTAGTGCTTGAATGCCCACCATCCACTTCAATGTTAGCGTTAATATCACCTAATCTATGTTTAAAATTATGGCTATGTGTCTAATCTGCCCGTCGCTTATCAATGACTCATTTTCCAGTCAACATTGTCAAAGCGGATTGTTTTTTTATCAGTTCATTTCCGTTTCATAGCATTTTGAAAAGCCATCAAGGAAAATAAAAAGATTCCGTGATAAACGCCCTGTACTGGAATATTCTAGAACGTTGTAATTTTTCGGCCTATTTATGAATAGTTTTCAAATAAACGCTAGATTATCGATAGTATATGTGTACGTATGCACGCTGGTGCCGCAAGTTGAAAATGTATTCTCTTAGTTCCTGATCGCACAGCCAAACAGCCATATCACACATAGGGGAAAAGCTTATATCTCCGTGAAAACAGGTCTGATTATCCTAAGACTGGTAAAATAGATTCCTTACCTGAGATCAGATGGTATCCAAAAAGATTATTCCAATTCCTGATCGCCATTCCAAAAATTGATCCTTTTATGGTATGTACTGTAAATACATATTACACGCTGTTCTGATGGTCCACAATGACTGGGATCATCTCCGGTTACATGCGTGAGAAGTAAAATGTCGATTCCGGAGTATTTTTTTCTCATCCATTTTCATTGAGTCCATTCCAAAAGGGTGCATTACCATCTGGGAGATGATAGGGGGCGCTTTTTTCTCATCTGAGCTCCTGATGGGGCTGGTTTCCCAACGGTAGACTCGGTTGATGAAATATGAATTCAGATCGCTAATAAAAAGAAAATCACGCTAATTGTCGTGCTGGGCATTCAGGGGGCGGACTGCTAACACGTGTTATGTCGTCCGTGGCATCCAAAGTGTTAAGAGACTAAATGCAGTGCAACATACTAGCTTATTTTTTATTGCTCCTTAAGACAGACAAGCAGACAGACAGACAGACAGACAGACATACAGACAGACAGACAGACAGACAGACAGACAGACAGACAGACAGACAGACAGACAGACAGACAGACAGACAGACAGACAGACAGACAGACAGACAGACAGACAGACAGACAGACAGACAGACAGACAGACAGACAGACAGACAGACAGACAGACAGACAGACAGACAAAGAGGAAGACAGACACGTCTTCTGTGTAACCTGGCTGACTGGAAAAGCTCCTTTGATCTTTGTCTGCAAATCCACGATAATTGGCCGCCATGTGAATATGGTCAATGAGGTGCCATGTCATTTTCGACAAATCGAAAGCATTATGCATCTCTACAAATAGTAAGCATTGTGCTCTGCCCCAGTGGCGGCCCGTACATTCTTCGCCATGGGGGGCGCTATACCAAACATTTTGCAAACATGTACCACGCATTATTTAATATTTAACTATCACCATTGCCATCAATCAATATGATCACAGTCAGTCAAATGCAGCCACGCTTCCAATATGCCCTACACAATCAGAGAGAGAGTGAGAAAGAGAGAGAGAGAGAGAGAGAGAGAGAGCGAGAGAGCGAGAGAGCGAGAGAGAGAGAGAGAGAGAGAGAGAGAGCGAGAGAGCGAGAGAGCGAGAGAGAGAGAGAGAGAGAGAGAGAGAGAGAGAGAGAGAGAGAGAGAGAGAGAGAGAGAGAGAGAGTCCAGACTGTGTTGATGTCCATTGTCCATGCATGTCCAGTTGTCCACACTGCCTCCATATATAGCTTGTTGTTAACCAACAAGTACTGTGAAGAGCTGTGTCTTTGCCCATTTCCTCGTCAAACAGCCTGCAAACTACCTGGCGTTCTATCGCCCTGCTCTAAGACAAACTCTAACCTAACCAACTTCGAAAGAGTGCCTAAGCTTAACCGGCGAAAGAACTTGCCGTCACACGATTGGCCGCACATGTCACATGACCAGAAACGTCAGTGGCCAATCAGATTGCGCAAACCGACAACGACCTTAGGGAAAGTATTCACGCGGCCGGTCCACCTCGCTTGAAATTGCAATGTATTTCCAATGGACACATTTCTAAATCGTCTCGTTTAAAACAAATAAAGCATGAACATTGGCATGGTGTACCTTTCTGTGTATTCATCCACAATCTATAGCTCAACATGAAACAATTTGCAATTAATTGTAAAATAATTAGGTATAATTTAATTTCAACCAAAAATGCTTAAAGCCCAACTTGCAGGTTAAACCCTACTCTGCAATTATGGGTAGTTTACATCATTGGTATCTAATTTAATTTTTTTTTTTCCATTTGACGCCGGAAATTTCACTCAGAAATGGTTAAAAAGGTCCATGCAATAACATGTACGAGCAAATCTAAAAGCTTATCAGACGCTAGCACGGCCGTGACGTCACTTCAGGAAACGTATGCCTTATGCCCGTCCGGGTCATAGTACTACTGGATATATGGCGCTGGCTAACGTTAGCATTATGTCTACTGTCGTGAACCATTTTAGATCGGGGCATGTAGAGGAGTTTGGGGAACGAGTAAAATCATGTGCAGGTCCTCTTCTCAGACCTGTGTGGCAAAGCACTGCACACGCATCATGCAAGCTACACGTCGCTGCATGTTGATCAATGGTGGCCCACTCGGTGCATCACAGTGGGCTACTATTGTGCTAACAACGTGCCACGGCGTCCGGCTTGTCGGCCGGCATGAGTGCCCGATTTGGGGTGGTTCTCTCCTCTTTGTGTGCCCCCGTTCTCGCGGGTGTCCTGCCGGGGAGCTTGTGGACGCGACAACAGCAGCGGCCGTAGGGTGTTTGAGCCTGTAGCGTTAGTTAGCTCATAGCTATCGTGTACCACTAGCGTTACGGGCTCGAGCACCCTACGGCTGCCGCCGTTGTCGCGTCCATGGGCTCCCCGGCAGGGTACCCGTGGGGACGGGGGTGTACAGAGAGGAGAGAACCATTTTGGGTCGGGCGTTCATGCCGGCCAGCGAGCCGGACGTCGGGATATGTTGTTAGCACAATAGCTACCAAGCTAAGCTATGTTAGCTTCTAACGGTGTATACACAATATGTACAATGACACAATGATTTACATTATTACAAATATGGTAACGTGGTTGTGGCTTTTACAAATAGTGGTTAGCTTTAGAGATGGATGGCTATGATCACGGAGCAATAGTGTTGTTAGGTGAAACAGATACATTTTCATTCGGCTAGTAGTAGCAAGGCTCTCTGCCTGCAGTGCCTGCCACTAGCTGTGTGTGATTCTCAGAGCCCCCTGGTGCCCTGCACCTGTTGTGACGACATCATTTCGATTACACGCGCACGTTATGAACCATTGATTAAAATATCCACGTGCGTGGTGATTGTGTTGGGCAGACAAAATGTTTGATAAAAACGCTAAAACTGGGTCAATTTCAATAATTTTTTTTTCCTTCTTCATGAAAGTCACCGTTGGCCTAGTCCACATTGTTTATTGAACAAAAATACAACATGCAAGTTGGCCTTTAAACAATAATGTTAGTGATAGAAGGGAACTCATTTTGTGCAAAAATGGAAAGCTTGTCAATGTTCATGAGGCAGAATTATTACAATAGCCGATTATAATTTTCCCCAATGATAAATCTCTATACAAGTGGACCGCGCGGGAAACTTAAGTGACGTCAGACTACACCTCCCCATTGCTGAGGATCCAAGGGAGTGCATTTTCGAATATGGTGCAATTTGGCCAAATGGTGGTGCTATAACAACTAACTTTAACTTTTGAACCTTGAACCTTTTTTCTTCAATGGACAATGATGGAAATGTATTCAAATGAAATACTTGGGATGGGAAGAATATTCAAACATTGACATCCATGGCCTGCTGCTTATGTGGCCAGTTTCATCCACTGCGGCCTTGTAGTTGGCGAGATTAGCTCTGGACAGTCAGATGGACACGCACAATGAGCCAAATCATCATCCTCGCCAAGTTTTTGGGTGAATATTTTGTCTCTACAGTCGCCTTTCCAGAGTAGTCAGCCAAGGGCATCCCTTGTCAACGTACTCATGCAAACCATGGAAATTCCACCAAAACTCCAGATTAAATTAAACCTAATAAATAGAATTAAACAGGGGGGGGGGGGTGCAAAACAGAAAGACAACAGTGAGCCAATTGTTTGTCCTAAAAAGATTTTTCTTTTCTCAAACATTGTGGTAACATTACGGTCAAAAGGTCCAAATGGACGATCTGAAACACGCGATCTACCCTGAAATCATTCCAGACAACACACCCTCACTCACACGCCGCCCTCTCCATTATTATTAACCGCTAATAACCACCATTACGTGGTCCAACATAAACATGAAGCCGAAAGACCATAATCAGTTGGACGTCAAAAACGGGCTGCTTTGAGATGCTAATTCGACACAGGGGCAGGCGAGGAGAGCGGAGACAAGAGGGGAGGGAGAAAAGACCGCAAGAGCAGTCCATCAGAAAGCCACGCCGGTGCGGTTGAGGAAGGGGGCGGGCGAGGCAGCGGCACTCGCTGCTCCAATGAGGCCAATTTGCAGACTTTCATTTCCTCCAATCTGTCAAGTGGGAGAGGAGAGGAGAGGAGAGGAGAGGAGAGGAGAGGAGAGGAGAGGAGAGGAGAGGAGAGGAGAGGAGAGGAGAGGAGAGTCGAAGAGGGGAGAGGAGATGAGAGGAGAGGAGAGGAGAGGAGAGGAGAGGAGAGGAGAGGAGAGGAGAGGAGAGGAGAGGAGAGGAGAGGAGAGGATTGGAGAGGAGCGGAGAGGAGAGGAGAGAAAGGAGAGGATTGAAGAGGAGAGGAGAGGAGAGGAGAGGAGAGGAGGGGAGAGGAGAGGAGAAGAGAGGAGAGGAGAGGAGAGGAGAGGAGAGGAGAGGAGAGGAGAGGAGAGGAGAGGAGAGGAGAGGAGAGGAGGGGAGAGGAGAGGAGAGGAGGGGAGAGGAGGAGAGGAGAGGAGAGGAGAGAGGACAGGGGGAGGGAGAGGGAGGCGGGAGTAGAAGAGAAATAAGGCTAAATGAGACTCAGGGGCATATTGGAGACCACAGGCCACTGGTCCCAGAGCAGCTAAACATGCGCCCTCTTTCCCTCCACAGGATCTCCAATACGCTCCTTCTCTACTCTTTCACCTCAACAGACTAAACAAGCTCTTCACGCCTAACTGCCAGGCTGAGAGAATAGGGATCTTCAAGTGCGGCTAAGAAAAACCCTGGTTACTGTGATGTAAATTGAGAACTGTCCATTCTGTAAGCGACACTGATCACACAGAGCCTGCTCTCCCGTCGCCCCGGGGACCTGAGTTCACGCGCCTGCAGACAGTATTGATCTGTTATTGTAACTGAGGGGTACAATTCCCTGACTGTATTGTTAGATATGGTATTTAATACCACTACCTCTTGTACTTTAACTTCTGGCCATCCAGTACATGATATAAGTATGATGAACACTTTCCCACCTGATGAAACGAATCCACACAAATGTACAAATCGAAGGTTTAATATAGCAAAAGGTATATACAACGTTCACTTGTTTACACTTATGATTTGAAATATGCACTTGTATGGCAAATGAGTATTCGTAGGTAAATCAACATTGAATGTCCAATCTCTGGTTACGCAGGGAGTAAGTATACAACCTGGAATATTTAGGAAACGATAGCGATGGTACTTAAATGATTATAGCTGGATACACTAAGGGGGGGGGGGTGTCCCGCTGGTTGTAAGACAGTAGGAGGGGGGGGTTAGAGAAGCCGCTGGCGGTATCCCATCTGGCCGACGGTTTCTTGGGAGAATTCAAAGTCTTGAACACGGTGCCCACAGAACCTCGGTCCGCAGACGAACACAGCTGGACCCTCTGGTGGACGGTAGCTGCCGGTCCACAACGGAGAGACGTGAGGCGACCTCACTGGTGTAGAGCGCCGTCTCACCTGGAGTCCTCTCCGGGGGGTAGTTCCAACACTCCGCAGTGTTGGCCTTTATCCATGGAATAATCAAAGCACCCAAAGCATAATCCAAGCCGTGGAAGGCTCGCCGTCGTCCGGGTAGAGTAATCCAATATACAGGTCCAGTCGCCCTGGCCCGGAGCTCCTCGGATGCAAGCACCACTAGGGGTCTGCCCAGCCTGGTTAAGCGTCCAGATAACGTCAGGAACGATGGGGGTACTGATAACTTTAGAACTCTAACCGAACGATGCACCATACATAAATAGACTATTATTAGCTTAATAGAATACGTCCAACTCGACGGTATAGTGCCAAACTATGACTATTCAACTATTAATCTACACGATATCTCAATGCCTATTCTGAGGCCAAGTAGGCCTTACTACACCACACGTGCGTCGTGGGGAGGCTTTGCGTCTGTCACTCTGTTGGAGGGTAAAGAACTGGACTAAAAGAAAGTTCTACTTTACTTGCGCCATATATATATGCGCTATGAACAAATAGTACCATTCGTATTTCGCCCGACATATTCCTGCGCGGAACCGGGGCTTGCCACGACATGTTAGGCGGCACGATTGAACTTGGACCTAGGGGTATGGCAACCTGGCGCCAGGTTCTCGTCCAATGGTAGAATGAAACTATTATGGGCTGTTTAGTAGACTAAAGGGATATTCAGTGCATATTGTACAAGGAATATACAGGGGATATCAAACGATATACAAATACAATTAAATATATATATATAAATAAATATATATATTCGGTTTAATCTGATCCTTCACAACAGCCGCCCCCTAATTAGTCCCACCTAATTAGCTAAGCAGAGACAGATTAACCGCACTGTCTACCACTCAAGGTCCGCTGTAAGGGTCAGTCAACTCACAAAGTCATGGGGTCATGGTCATCATCGATAGTATCTGGGAGTCGGGGCAGTTCTATGAGCCTCGCCACGGGACGTGTGTAAGTGCGCCCTTGGACGAGTACTTCAGCTGCTCGGACCTTGCCATCGGCACCGGTGATCACTTTGCTTACGCGGCCAGCCGGCCACATAGCTCTGGGTAGTGACTGGTCAATAATCATGACGACTGTTCCTTCTGTCAAATTGTCTCTCTCTTTTACCCACTTCTGGCGGGTCTGTAGAGACGGTAGGTAGTGGAGTAGAAAGCTGCTCCAAAACTTGTCAGCTAGTACTTGACTGTACCTCCACATTCTTCGGCCGTTCGCTTCTTCAGGCCTGTACATTGTCTGGGGTAGCGCGGGGTCCAGCCGCCCCATTAGGAGTGTGTTGGGGGTGACTGGGTCGACATCTGCTACATCACTGGAGACGTATTTCTTTATGATCAGCTCTGTGACCTTGTGTCGGCTGTTCAAGACGATCGGGTACTTAATGTCATCTGGTAGATCGGGGGCTCTCCGCAGGCGACCACCCACTCTGATGAGATTATGGGCGTCACTCTCTGGTGCCAGGTGAATCAGTCTGCTGTCTGATGGGACGGGGTTTCCTCCCTGTAGACAGTCTAGCTCATCGGGGAAAGAGTCTCTCTGGGCTCGTTGTAGTAGAAGAAGTTCTGCTTCTTCATAGTCAGCTGCTGACATGTCAGTGGTGGACTGAATCTCTGGGTGGTGCCGCAGGAATGTTCTTTGCTGCGCACTCTCTAGGGTAATGCAGTCATCTATGTTGGGGTCTGTGGAGGCGACTGTGCTCAGTCCACAGAACATAGGTTTCTTGTTCTCAGCCTCCTCGTTACTTGCTTCCCGCGGGGTGGGTGTAGGCCACTCTCCTTCCGGGAGCTTGAGGAATTCTGGTCCGTCACTGTAGATGTTGCGACGGGTTAGGTCATCCAGAGACATTCCCCGGGTGATGACGTCAGCTGGGTTGTGTTTGGTGTCCACATACCGCCAGCTCGCTTCTTCTGTTAACTCTTGAATCTCGGTGACTCTGACTCCCACGAAGACTTTGTATCTGCATGAATCAGACTTGATCCATGTGAGTACTGTCGTGGAATCTGACCACAAGATTGTTCTGTGCACCGGAATGGTGAGTTCACGTTGGATTAACGTGGCTAGATGCGCTCCTGCTAGGGCTGCGCAGAGCTCTAGACGTGGGATAGATTGTTGCTTACGTGGGGCTATTCTTGAGCGGGCCAGGATGAAAGCAGTGTGTATCTTTCCTCCCTTCTCTTGGGCACGCAAGTAGGCCACCGATCCGTAGGCTACTTCGGAGGCGTCGCTGAAGACGTGTAGATCAATCTCGCATGTCTCTGGCCTCACTGTGGATGGGAAGTAGCTGCGGCGTATGTTGACGCCTGGGAGTGAGCGGAGTTCCGTCTCCCACTCTCTCCATGTTGAGGCAAGGTGTGCGGGTATTGGGTCGTCCCAGCCCTGGTCCTTGTCCCATAGTGCTCGTACAATCATCTTTGCCCTGGTGGTGTAAGGTAGAATACATCCCAACGGGTCATATTGTCTGGCGAGTGTTCTGTACACACTCCGTCTGGTGCTCGGCATCGCAATGTATGACGCCGTGGATGGCTGATACATCGGCGAGCGTTGGGGGAGAGGCCTCCTAGGCGAGTCTCCTCTTGCGCCTCTCTGTGGGCTGGTACCGGCAGGGTACCATGGCCCGCTGGTCCAGGTGCTATTCCTCGGGGCTGGTCGTGCGTCGTGCTCACCCGTGAATAGAGTCGGGGGTCTGTAGCGCAGCGCCGCGGGGGTATAGCCTGGGCTGTATTGGACCTCCTGGTCCGGTGGAGTACTGTGCTGTCGTCGGGCTTGGTTCTCCTCCTCTCCCTCTTCTTCCTCTATCAGATCTTCCAGATCCTGTAATCGTTTATTTAGCTTCTCCGCAGTGTATGCCGCTCCTTCCTTGTAGCTGGGTCTCGCTTGGACCGGTCTGGGAAGGGGGTCTGCGGGGGGTATAGGCTTTGTCTGTTGGTCAAGTTCAGGGTCGCTTGCTCGTTGAGGAGACGCTGCCCTTGACTGTTGTCTCGACGAGTTCCTTGAACCCCTGGCGGAGGGAGAGGGTGTTGCCTTGGGGATCATCAGCCGCTTCATTAGCCGCGCACGTAACTTGTCGCGCTCGGCTTGTAGTCTGTCGCGCTCGGCTTGGCGCTGGATGAGATCTGTGTTGCGCTCTGCTTCTCTTTGGGCATAGTCAGCGGCGCGCTGGGCTTCGGCGGCGGCGCGCTCTGCTTCTCTTTGGGCATAGTCAGCGGCGCGCTGGGCTTCTCTTTGGGCACCGTCAGCGGCGCGCTGGGTTGCGGCGGCGGCGCGCTCTGCTTCGGCGGCGGCGCGCTCTGCTGCGGCCCGGTCTCTTACCATATTAATTTCCGTCTGAAGGCGTCTCATCTCCCGGCGTATGCGCTCTTCTTCGCTCCGTCGCTGCGCTTGGAGGCGTTCTCTTTCAATAGTAAAATGTTCGTGCTCGCTGAGCGCCTGTGCTTGGAGACGGTCGCGTTCACCCTGAAGTCGATCGCGTTCGGTAGAGGCTGTCAGGCTGACGAGGAACGCCTGTTGTAGCATCCTCTCCGCTTCGCTGGGGGAAGGCGGTTGTGGAGGTGAGCCGCTCCTGCGTGAGCCGCTCCTGGGGGTACTCGTTGGGGAGTCCTGGAGCTCTATTTCCTCGGCGCTCTCCTCCTCTTCTTCCGTGCAGAGTTCTCTCTCTGTAGGGTCGTCTTCCTCCCGGGGCTGGTCGGGGACTACTTCTTGGGTAGTGGCGGGGGGTAAAGGCATGTCCGCTCCCTCCTGGTCCCCACCGTGAGCTTGGTCAGTTACATTAGGACCTACTAGGGCCTCTGTGGTCGGGGAAACCTGGTCGTTAAGGTCAGACATAATTTTACTTTCTACTTTTACCGCGTTTACCGTTTGTCGAAGGCTAGGTAGTTGACTGACAGTGTAAGCCTCTAAGTACTGAGGTGTCTGTCGTCTGCGCCGCGGGCGTTCTAGGTTAGGAGGATCGTTTCGTGGAGTGTTCATCATAGGCCATTTCAATATTAATAACACTATATTAATATTACACTAGTTACCCTCCGGCTCGAAGGACCAATTGTAACTGAGGGGTACAATTCCCTGACTGTATTGTTAGATATGGTATTTAATACCACTACCTCTTGTACTTTAACTTCTGGCCATCCAGTACATGATATAAGTATGATGAACACTTTCCCACCTGATGAAACGAATCCACACAAATGTACAAATCGAAGGTTTAATATAGCAAAAGGTATATACAACGTTCACTTGTTTACACTTATGATTTGAAATATGCACTTGTATGGCAAATGAGTATTCGTAGGTAAATCAACATTGAATGTCCAATCTCTGGTTACGCAGGGAGTAAGTATACAACCTGGAATATTTAGGAAACGATAGCGATGGTACTTAAATGATTATAGCTGGATACACTAAGGGTGTCCCGCTGGTTGTAAGACAGTAGGAGGGGGGGGTTAGAGAAGCCGCTGGCGGTATCCCATCTGGCCGACGGTTTCTTGGGAGAATTCAAAGTCTTGAACACGGTGCCCACAGAACCTCGGTCCGCAGACGAACACAGCTGGACCCTCTGGTGGACGGTAGCTGCCGGTCCACAACGGAGAGACGTGAGGCGACCTCACTGGTGTAGAGCGCCGTCTCACCTGGAGTCCTCTCCGGGGGGTAGTTCCAACACTCCGCAGTGTTGGCCTTTATCCATGGAATAATCAAAGCACCCAAAGCATAATCCAAGCCGTGGAAGGCTCGCCGTCGTCCGGGTAGAGTAATCCAATATACAGGTCCAGTCGCCCTGGCCCGGAGCTCCTCGGATGCAAGCACCACTAGGGGTCTGCCCAGCCTGGTTAAGCGTCCAGATAACGTGAGGAACGATGGGGGTACTGATAACTTTAGAACTCTAACCGAACGATGCACCATACATAAATAGACTATTATTAGCTTAATAGAATACGTCCAACTCGACGGTATAGTGCCAAACTATGACTATTCAACTATTAATCTACACGATATCTCAATGCCTATTCTGAGGCCAAGTAGGCCTTACTACACCACACGTGCGTCGTGGGGAGGCTTTGCGTCTGTCACTCTGTTGGAGGGTAAAGAACTGGACTAAAAGAAAGTTCTACTTTACTTGCGCCATATATATATGCGCTATGAACAAATAGTACCATTCGTATTTCGCCCGACATATTCCTGCGCGGAACCGGGGCTTGCCACGACATGTTAGGCGGCACGATTGAACTTGGACCTAGGGGTATGGCAACCTGGCGCCAGGTTCTCGTCCAATGGTAGAATGAAACTATTATGGGCTGTTTAGTAGACTAAAGGGATATTCAGTGCATATTGTACAAGGAATATACAGGGGATATCAAACGATATACAAATACAATTAAATATATATATATAAATAAATATATATATTCGGTTTAATCTGATCCTTCACAACAGTTATTAATAAAGAGAAAGGATCCACTTTAAACACCGTCTCTGGCGTTCGCTTCATAGCGTGTGAACGGCTGTTTCAGAACACCAAATACACCGACATACTGTATATAATATTAATAATCCTTATAGATATGTAAGAATTAATAAATAACCATATGAAGCAGAAATTACAATTTGTGT
This sequence comes from Notolepis coatsorum, assembly GCF_963971535.1. Lineage (NCBI taxonomy): Eukaryota > Metazoa > Chordata > Actinopteri > Aulopiformes > Paralepididae > Notolepis > Notolepis coatsorum. The sequence continues at coordinate 24,162,804 of NC_140184.1, forward strand.
GTGTGCGTGTTTGTTTGTGTGTGTGTGGGGGTGTGTGTGCATGTGTGTGTGTGTGCGCGTGTGTGTGTGCATCCATGTGTGTGTGTGTGTGTGTTTGTGTCTGGAGAAGTCTGTCTGCCTTCACCTGTGTGGTGAATGAAGACCTTCAATTCTGCTCCTCAAAATTAGTAGTCATGCGAACTCTGTAATCACGACACAGAAAGACACAATTTGCCAGACGATCAAGCTAATATCGCCTGTTGTAACACGCTTGACAATCCACAGATATGCGCTGTGGTTTGTTTAGGGTATGCTACATGGAGTCCTGTGGTACATGTAGCGTGTTTTGATATAGCGTGAAGACTGACTTTCAGTAAAGAAGGTCTCCAGCTGACCTTGTGGTTATAATAATGACATGGTGGAAGGACGGCGGCGCCAGACGGTTCAATAGGCTTACACCACAGTTATTATTTCAGTTGTTTTGTCAAACATACAGCAATTTGAGTAACACCATCCCACAGTAATGCTGTTGTCCTGAGTGGCCGCTTTTGAACGGTTGAGATTTAAGGAAATTTAGAGTGGCCGATGACAATGTGGACAATGTAAATGAGGTATTTTACATATTTCTCCAGAGACAAACAAATACTGTGACGTGGACATGTAGTTCAGAGGGGCCAAGGCGTCAAGGAGAGCCAGCGCTGGCCACACGGGAGCAGAATGGACACTGGCTGTCCTTGAATCAAACCTGAGACCATTTTGATTGTGGGATGGTGTCTCAGACCACCAGCAGGTCTCCATTTAATTGTGTGTGTGCGCGCACATGTTCACGTAAGTGTGTGTGCATGTGTGTGTCTTTTTGTGTTGGCATCAATGCTTCCATGGAATAAATTTCTGAGTATATGTGCGCGCGTGTGTGCGTGCGTGCGTGCGTGTGTGTGCGTGCGTGCGCACACGTGTGTGCGTGCGTGTGTGTGTGTGTCCGTAACAAATATGTCTGTTCACATTGACTGAGGCCTCTTCTCTTCTCCGCCTCGGCTCTTTAGCCTGAGATGAAGCATGACGTGAAACCTGTGGACAGCAGCGGCTGTATTTCTACTGTACACAACACAATGTTCTGAGGGGAATGCTATCAAGTTGTCACACTTGGTTTTGTAATGGATGTTGTCAGCATAAACATTGTGTACATCCTTGGCGCTAGAATGACAGCCACTATTGATTTAAAAGGAAGCTGCCTACCAGTACCAGTTGAGTTATAGATTTATTTGTGTGGAGATGAAACCAAAAGCAAAAGATTAAGTTCAAAGTTGTCACGTAGAGTGGCAGTGAAATGTTTTTTCTGTGCCCCCCCCCCCCCCCCCTGAAGCTCAATAAAACTTTTAAAACTCAGTAAAGGAAAACAATAGGCTATTGTGTTCCCAGTTATAAGTAATTAAAATCTAAAGACTGAGATCAGTAATATATACAAATGCAAGTACAGGAATTGGGACTATGGAAAGGAAGTACAGCGGAAATGTTTTTTTTTTTTTTTTTTTTTTTTTCATCCCAATTTAGTCGTTATGCCAATTCCCCCCTCCCCTACCTGGTTATTGTGCTCATGTTCCTCCTACTGGTCGGTACAAGTGAACCCTGAAGTCTACCACACGCTTCCTCCGACACATGTGGAGACAGCCAGTGGTTCTTTTTTCACCTGGCAGCGAGGACTCTCATTGGGAAGCGTAACGCGTGTGAGGTCATGCTGCCTTCACCATTTCCTGCATTTCGCTGAGCAGGCGCCCAGACCTGACCTGTAGGCGTCGCTGTCCACAACACCAGATTACCACCCTCGACTTCTCTCCCGCTAACTCAGCCAAACGAGTTAGTATGACGATCGGCCCAAGCCGCTGGCAATGCTGACTCCGGGAGTCGAGACTGCAGCCTCTTGCATTGGTGACGAGCGCAATCTCCGCTACGCCATCCGACCGCTAATGTGTGCAACAAACGAGTAGATGTGCAAATGAATGGTTGTGCAACTGGGTATGGATGTATCATGCAGTCAGTGAGTAGTGTACAGGTACTAACGATCAGGATGGCTTTGGGGCAGTAGCTTTTCTTGAGCCTTTCTGTGTCTTGGCCTTCAGCCTGCGGTAGTGTTTACCTGACATCAATGAGAGATGACTCAGTTGTTCAGATGGCTGGGCTTCTTTATGATTCTATTTCACTCCTGCACTGCCTGGTATAGATGTTCTGCAAGGTGGAGAGTTCTCTGCAGGGCAGTGTGGTCTCTATGGTGTATGTCTGAAAGTTCTTTAGTATCTGGCGGGGCCATCTCAGGTGGGGGGTTATGGTATTTAATGCTGAGATGTTGTCGATGAACAGCACTCTCACATAATTCCCCTGCCTGCTGTCCAGGTAGGATGATGTCCAGGTGGGATGATGACCAGGTGGGATGATATCCAGGTGGGGTGATGTCCAGGTGGGATGACCGGAGTGGTGGACGTCCCATGGTGATGGCCAGGAGGATGCGATCCTCTATACGCCGTCCCATACATCAAATGGATCCGTCATCAGCTCTATTTTCAATCTTTCAAAATGTTCTTATGTACCCCAGTTGCTATATGTACTTATTTGTGTATACATCATGCTTACCAACGTTTCGCCTGTTTTATAGCAACACTACTATCACCGACATCTAAGAAGGGAGATCCCCCCTTGAACGGCCCTTCTAAGGTTTCTCCCCTCCACATTGCGGTGCTTTTTTCCTATTGCTAGGTTTTTAGTGAGTTTTTCCTTACCTTCACGTGGGGTATGTCTGGGAGTGTTGCATTCATTTATTTATTTTAAATTTTTTGGACTTCATGGTGTTTTTGTTTTGTTTTTGATTTATTGTGATGTTTCTTCTTGACTTGTTTAACACTTTGTTGACCACAGTCTTGTGGCGATTTATGCCTCAGAGGACAGAGGTTTGTTTACAAACCGATGTACTTTCTAAGAGCTATATATATAATTTATAGTATTGCTATCTGTCCATTCTCATTGTCACTTGAGTGCATAAACCGTGCCTTCATAATAAAAAATAACGAAAATAAAAATCCATCGGTTGGTTGTCATTTTATAGCGTTGTGAATATAAGGTTTATCGCGCTTTTCGTCTCGTCTTTTTTCCAGGAAGCTAGATAATAGGCTAAAGGTTGGCGCCGTTATATCAAACGCCATTTCTGCTGTATATATACGAATGAAATAAAACAAACTGCGTAGCATCCGGACTATTACAGAACATCTATGGATGAAATGGGGGCGGCGGGGAACGGCTCCAGCCACTCTGCTCCACATGTTCTGGACGTGCCCAAAGTTGCACACCTACTGGCAGACCATATTTGACACCTTCTCTAAGATATTTGGAAAGGAAGTGGAGCCATCACCATATATTGCATTATTCGGAGTGGCCCCAGCGGACATCCACTTTAGATGGTGGGAATCTAGAATGCTGGCCTTCTGTTCACTTTTGGCCAGAAGGCTGATACTGTTCAAATGGAAGGACCCAGGTTCACCTGTCTACGGCCACTGGATGAGAGAGGTCATGTATCATATTAAACTGGAGAAGATCAGGTATACTATCAGAGGTTGTACCGAAAAATTCCACAATATTTGGGATCCTTTCCTAACTTTCTTTGAGGGTATGGAAGCGGATAATGTGACAGAGGCGATCTGACTGGCCTTCCTGGTCTCTCAGCTTGTTATTATTTATTTTTTCTATTATGTTCTTACTTTTCTTCTTCTCTATCTGCAGAATGCAAGAGATATGTGACTGCTGTCGGGTGATTTAAAAGCTAAAAGGAAAAACAATGATTAATAAACGATCTAAGATATTTTAGAATGATTTTGTCTGGTATAGGGGTGGGGGGAGGGAGGGAGGGAGGGCCTTATTTAATTTGTATTTGATTTTGGCCCATGTGGGACCGCCTGTTAAAATGAAATTTTCAAATAAAAAAACCTTGTTCAAAAAAAGAAAACGTAAATGTCTAATTCAATAATTTTTTATTTCTCCACGTGGTAAATACACAGGTCACAACATGTTTACTAGGGGTGGGAATCACCAGTTTCATCATGATACGATACGATATCGATTCTTTGGACAACGATACGATATTTGCCGATATCACAAAGTCTCTCACGATACAATACGATACGATTAGATTCAGGTGCCTGGGATCGATATGAGATGATATCATATGCCCATTTAACACAATCAGTTATGAGACTCGCCACAGGATTTTCAAAATAAGAGTATCGATATGAATCGATCTTATTACATCGCATCGATCCGATTAGATCGTTGATAATTACATCGATGTATCGATCTGGATCGATGTATCGTCCCACCCCTAATGTTTACAGGAACGTTTTGGAGTTGTATTTGGAGTGTATTTCGTGACTGTAGGGGACTGTAGGGAACTTCAGGGTAAAGGTCTGACCCACTTCCAGTGATGAAGCTAAGCTACGCTAACGGTGCGGGCGTTCCCTAAGCCTAATGCATGCAGAGAGACAAAAAAGGTATGTATCTTCTTGTCTAACTCCAGGGAAGTTAGCTAATAAGCTAATTTCCCAAAATGTTGGAGTTTTCCTTTAAGTAAAAAAAAATAAAAACAAATATTATAAATCTGCTCACAAATTGGATGTTGGATATTGAACTGTGAACAGATGTGCCACTGATTCAGCTCTCCTTTGACAGGTGGACTGAATCTACAACCAGAAAGAGACGGACATTGTTGTATTGTTTCCAATTGACCTTTTGGTTCACCCCATCCCATCTCCCCTGTGAGAGCCAGCTTAGCCGGGTTAGCTGTAGCTAAGTAGCCCCCTGGTAGGTGTGTTTTACTGCCCCCCAACAAATCCAATTCCTTCTCCCCATTCTAGTATTGTCTCCCCGTTTTTTGTACCTTTCCCTCCCCATTCCCTTTCTTGTTTTCAGTGCTGTGGTGCTGCCAGGCAGGTGTTTTTAGTGCTGTGGTGCTGCCAGGCAGGTGTTTTCAGTGCTGTGGTGCTGCCAGGCAGGTGTTTTTAGCTTCCTCCCGTGTTTTCCTTTGTTCCCCCTGTTGGTAGTGTGTGAAGCCTAAAGCTGCCCGCTAGCATCGGTGAAGGGGACGTCCTCGTGGCGGTGGTGGTGGTATTTCCCTTAACCCTAGGCAACCTACCTGTGTGTGTATTACCCTTGCATGTTTGTACAGTGAACCGAGTGTGCTGTGGGCTTAGCTCGCTAAGTAGCATTAGCCTAGCTCCCTGGAGCCTTTTTCTTGGTAAGTGGTCTATTGTGACATGTTGGTAGAGTATAGTGTTTTGTGTTTCCGCCTAGTGTGAAGGGCTCACGTAACCGTGACGCCAATACGAACGTGAATACTAACCCCCGCTGCTTAAGTAGCAGGAACTAGATGGTAGGTAGGCTAAGCCAGGGTCAAACTCCTTCCTGTACCGCCAGTCTGCCCAAGGGGCGCGACACCTGTCGCTAAACCACGCCCCCCCCCCCCCCCCCCCCAAATAGAATTTGTCCAATCATATCACAGCAAAAATCCTAGCTTGGAGAATAGTCGGACAACAAGAGAAAACCCATTTGTGGCGCATCAAACCAGACGGCTGTGATCGAAACCACTGTGAAGAGTTCAGTTTATATGTTATTATCTACCTAATATCCGATGGTGAAACGCTGTGCGTGGGGTACTGTACCTGTAATTCGGACACCAGGTACCCTGAAAGACTGGATGGAGGAGTATATTTCATACTTTTTCCGAAGCCCAAACGAAAACTAGAGAAATGCAAGCGATGGATTCTGTTGTGTCGTCGACCACATACACAACTGAATGTGAAGACCATTACCAAGGACACTTATGTTTGCTCAAAGGTAAGGTCAATTCATAAAGACATAATATTTGACGGCATGTATTAGAAACGTAGACCAAACTATTAAACTGCATCATAACGTTAGCCTTCTGTATCATAACGTTAGCCTTCTGTATCATAACGTTAGCTTTCTGCATCATAACGTTAGCCTTCTGTATCATAACGTTAGCTTTCTGCATCATAACGTTAGCTTTCTGTATCATAACGTTAGCTTTCTGCATCATAACATAAGCTTTCTGCATCATAACGTTAGCTTTCTGCATCATAACGTTAGCCTTCTGTATCATAACGTTAGCTTTATGCATCATAACGTTAGCTTTCTGCATCATAACGTTAGCTTTATGCATCATAACGTTAGCTTTCTGCATCATAACGTTAGCTTTAGCTTCTGCATCATAACGTTAGCTTTCTGTATCATAACGTTAGCTTTCTGTATCATAACGTTAGCTTATACTCTGGACTGGATTGATAGCAGGGCTAGTACTAGTAGATCCAGCTAGTTCCTCATCTCATCAGCAACGTTACCGCAAGCCGTGCATAACAGTGGAAATGATGACCAACAAGGACAGTTATAGTTATAGATGTAATGTAGTGACCACCATTGATAGTATAAAGAACTGGCTAACAGACAACAGAATACTAATAACAGGAATACTACTACATGCACTAAGAATGCTCAATGCACTTCAGATGCCATAGTGCCACTTGAAACCAGTAACAACAGGAACAACGATGTAAATAAGTCCCTGGACTATTCGTTTTATCCCTGACAAGGCAACTACAAATGTTGATCTGTCTAAGTTGTTATGTTTGTTGTCAATAAAATCCACTTTGAGCTGCATTTTATGTATGAAAGATGCTCCATAAATGAACTATTATTATTATCTGTCTATGCTTAGCTAATACTCAATACTTTTTCACAGAATGAGGTGTGCTGGAGATGTTACTGCCCTCACAGAGACGACACAGGTCAACCAAGACAGGACATGAGTGACAATGAAAGAGGTCTGATTTATGTTTTTTGTACTAAAGTGAGCATCATGGAATGTGTGCAGCATTACAATCATGTCATTGATTAACTGAATAATATCCTTCTCTCCTCATTCACCTCTCCCCCTCATCCCTCTCTCCTCATTCACCTCTCCCCCTCATCCTCTCCCCCTTATGCCATACACCCCTCTCTCCTTATCCATCACCCCTCCCTCCTTATCCATCACCCTCTCTCCTCCCCTCTTACTCCAGATGAGGAGTGCGGTGTGTGGAGCAGGCTCCCCCAATGGAAGGTGGACATTACTAGAAAGCTAAACAGAATGCCTAATAGGAATGTTAGAGGTTCTAGAAGGTACTACTATGACATCATCACCAACGTTCCAGAATGATCGGGCAGAACTAGGGTTCTAGAATGTACTGCCATGACATCATCACACACGTTCCAGAATGTTTCGGGCGGCACTAATTTTCTAGAATGTTCCTAACAATAGGTCCGTGGGTGAATCAACATGTTTCTCCCTTCCATGGGTCATCAATAATCACAGCAAATGTTGTGACTATGACTAACGGGTCAGGAGATGACAATGTGCATCCAGCAATAACATTTTTAATTCGATTTGTGAACTATGGGTCTGGGGTTGGACAAAATCTATTTTAAGCCTCGTCACAGCATTCATTTGGTTACAAGAATATAATGTTAAATTACCAT